>NW_007727355.1:9630-11052 GCF_000696425.1 Galeopterus variegatus
AGGATAAGCACTCTCAACCTCTAGATCCTATAGAACAAGAAGCCCTTGAAATGTCTGACAAGGAATTTTGAGTGATAATTCTAAGGAAACTGAATGAGATACAAAAAAAACTCAGCTAGACAACATGATAAAATGAGGAAAAGTATACAGGACCTGAAAGAAGAAATGTACAAGGAAATCAATGCCCTGAAAAAGAATGTAGCAGAGCTTGCCGAGCTGAAGAATTCATTTAATGAAATAAAAAACACAGCAGAGAGTTTAACCAGCAGGCTTGCAGAAGTAGAAGACAGAACTTCTGACCTTGAAGATGAGCTGTTTGAAATAACAGAGGCAGGCCAAAAAGAAAAAAAAAGAATTAAAGGCATTGAAGAAAATCTGAGAGAGGTATCAGACAACCTTAAGCACTCAAATATCTCAGTCATGGGTATTCCAGAAGTGGAGGAAAAAGGAGATTGCATTGAAAACATATTCAACAACATAGTGGCAGAAAACTTCCCAGTTACTGGAAAAGACACAGATCTTCAGATTCAGGAAGCTCAAAGATCCCAAAACGTATTCAACCCAAAAAGGTCTTCCCCAAGACATGTTATAGTCAAATTGGCAAAACTCAAAGACAAAGAGAGAATCTTAAAAGCTGCAAGAGAGAAGCATCAAATCACCTATAAGGTAGCCCCAATCAGACTAATATCAGACTTTTCATCACAAACCCTAAAAGCCAGAAAGAAATGGGATGATATTTTCAAAATACCAAAAGACTGAGATTGCCAGCCAGAAATACTCTACCCTGCAAGGCTATCCTTCTGAAATGATGAGCAAATAGTATATTTCTCAGACAAACAAAAACTGTGGGAGTTCACTGCCACACAACCACCCTTACAAGAAATTCTCAAGTGAGTACTGGGTTTGGTACCTGTAAGATAACTACCACTGCCATAAAAACCCAAGAAAAATCAAAACCCACTAGTATATTAAAAATGACATTCATGAAGACAAAACAAAAAACAAAAAGGCTATCTACAACCCAAGGAACCAACAAATACAGAAAACAAACAGTGACTTAGAAAGAAATGAACAAAAGATACTTAAGACATCCAAACAATAATCAATAAAATGCTAGGATTAAATCAATACTTTTCAGTAACAACTCTTAATGTAAAAGGCTTAAATTCCCCAATCAAAAGACACGGACTCGAGCCGAGCCCATGGCACACTCAGGAGAGTGCGGCGTTGGGAGCATAGCAGCGCTCCCGCCGTGGGTTCAGATCCTATATAGGGATGACCGGTGCACTCACAGCGCTCACTGGCTGAGCGCGGTGTGGCCGGTCTCCAAAAAAAGGAAAAAAATAAAAAAGACACAGACTGGCTGACTGGATTAAAAAGGAGGACCCAACTATATGCTGCCTTCAAGAGACCCACCTCACC
>NW_007727355.1:14526-19624 GCF_000696425.1 Galeopterus variegatus
AGCCTTGCAGTTCCAAATATTGACCTTGCAAAGGAGAGGAAATTTTCTTCAGGCTATAAAGTCTCTGTTGTAAGATAAAGATTTGTGGCACAGCAAGGTTGCTGGCTCAAGGACAGACTAGTTACTGATTAATGTGTAAAGATACTGGAAAATTTCTGGAGGGATAAGGAATGTTTGCTAAGATCAAGCTTTTGTTGGTAGATCACTTAATTGTCTAATGGAATGTCATCTGACTTGTTTCACTGAAAGTTACCAGCCTATATTGTTAAACTATAACCCCACCTATGTTCTCTTCCTGTAACTTCCTGGTCTGGAAAATAAACGAAGGAAGAGAACCCCAATTCGTGGTTAATTTCCCAAGGAAGGGATGCCTCTCGTTTTAGGGTTCTGGGGAATTTAACCACTTTGGGGTCTCTCACTACTCAGAAGAAATGGGCTTTGAGTAATCCTTTGCATCTTTGTCACCCAGAGGAAGTGGGGTGACAAATCCGTGGGGGGGCAAAGCAACAGGGGTTGGTGTGGGTCCTCTGCCTGCCTTTTTGCCACAAGGGAAAATTTCATTTGTGCTGATTCCAGTGTCAGAGACATAGTGGCTCAGGCCACATGTTTCTGTGCTGCCATCTTGGGCTTTTATGCTCCATGGAGATCTCATCAGTCTCTTACTGTACTGCTCTCCCACCAATGCTCTCATCAATATTTAGCTGTCTTTTAGTTGTTCTGGCTCTTTTCTGTGGGAGAAACATGCTGAAGGCACTTCTAGTCCATCTCTTGCACCACCTCTGATAAAGTATACTTTAAATCAAAATTTGCACTGAGACAAGGATGTGCATTACCTAATAATAAAGGGATCAATACAGCAAGAGGATATAACAATTATAAATATATATGTGCCCAACACCTGAGCACCCAGATATACCAAGCAAATATCAGATCTAAAGGAGAGATAGATAGATACCAACACAATAATAGTTGGAGACTTTTAATAGTTGAGCTCATCCACTCAGCACTAGACAGACCATTGAGACAGAAAATCAACAAAGAAATATAGGATTTAAATGGCACCATAGAACAGATGGACCTAACAAACATTTACAGAATATTTTATCCAACAACTGCAATACACATTCTTCTCATCAGCACATGGAACATTCACCAGGATGACCACATGCTGGGCCACAAAACTAATCTCAACATGCTCAAAAAAAAAAAATCAAAATCATTTCAAGTATCTTTTCTGACCATAATGGAATAAAACTAGAAATCACTAACAAGAAGAACTTACAAACCTACATATTAAAACTTGAAATTAAATAACATGCTTGTTAATGACCAATGGGCCAAAGAAGAGATTAATAAGGATTTTTTTTTTAATTTCTGGTAACAAATGAGGACAGAAAGGCAACATACCAAAACCTGTGTGATACAGCCAAGGCAGTATTGAGGGAAGTTTATAGCAATAAACACCTACATTTAAAAAAAAAAAAAAAAAGATTTCAAATTCATAGTCTAACAACACATCTCAGGGAATTAGAAAAGCAAGAACAAATCAAACGCAAAATAAGTAGAAGAATAGAAATAATAAAAATCAGAGCAGAAATAAATGAAATTGAGACTAAAAATACAATACAAAAGATCAGTCAAACAAAGAGTTGGTTTTTTGAAAAGATAAACAAAATCAACAAACCATTAGCCAGACTAACCAAGAAAAAAAGAGTAAATAAAATTACTCAAATAAATAAAATTAGGCCGGCCCGGTGGCGCACTGCTACAGTGCGCCGCTTGGGAGCACGGCGATGCTCCCGCCGAGGGTTTGGATCCCACATACAGACCGGCCGCTCACTGGCTGAGCGAGGTGCAGGCGCAACACCGAGGGTTGCGATCCTGTTGCCGGTCCCAGTCCGGTATGGGCGCGACACTGAGGGTTGCGATCTATTGTCGGTCACGAAAAAAGACAAAAAGGGAAATAAATAAATAAATAAATAAATAAATATGGGGCCGGCCCAGTGGCGCACTGCTACAGTGCACTGCTTGGGAGCGCCGTGGCGCTCCCACCGAGGGTTCGGATCCCACATACAGACCAGTTCCCGCTCACTGGCTGAGCGAGGTGCGGGTGCAGCACCGAGGGTTGCGATCCCATTGCCGGTCCTGGTCCGGTACGGGCGCGACACTGAGGGTTGCGATCCGTTGCCAGACACGAAAAAAGAGACAAAAAGACAAAAATAAATAAAAATAAAAATAAAAATAAATAAATAAATAAATAAAATTAGAGGGGGCTCGCCAACAATCATGTCCAAGTCTCTGTTGTTGTCATAATGCCTTGCCTGTTCCTCCATATTACAGAGACCAGTCACGCATTTGCCTGGCAGGAGAAGCCACCTGCAGGGGCAGCCTCTGGGACTGGAAGTGGAGAATATGGGCAGTTACTCCCTTCAGCAACCTCAAGCTTTTTTTTTTTTCCTTTTTTTTTTACTGACCTGTAATGGGATCGCAACCCTCGGTGTTGCGCCCACACTGCGCTCAACCAGCGAGCGGGAACCGGTCTCCACATGGGATCTGAACCCTCGGCGGGAGCGCCTCCGCGCTCCCAAGCAGCGCACTCTCCAGTGTGCCACCAGGCCGGCCCAACCTCGAGCTTTTAAAATATTTCCATTTCATCAATTGATGGCTGAAGGTTTTAATATGGCAGTTATGGATAAACAGCAAATCCCAGCAGAAGTTCCAGCCCCAGTTCCTACTCAGGAAGCTGTAAGAGGGGCTCCAAAAGGAAGGAAAAGAAAATCCAGAACAACAGAACCCAAAAAGTCTGCTGAGTCAAAGAAATCTAGCAAGTCCACAAAATCAAAGAAAAAAAATGACAGACATGTTTAAAGTGAAAAGTAGACCATTTTAATGGTGTTTCAGAAGCTAAACTTTTGACCACGACTCTCCCTGATATTTCGACCTTCAATCTGGACATTGTGATTATTGGCATAAACCCAGGACTAATGGTTGCTTACAAAGGGCATCATTACCCTGGACCTGGAAACCATTTTTGGAAGTGTCTGTTTATGCCAGGGCTGAGTGAGGTCCCACTGAATCATGTGAATCATCATATTTGCCAGGAAACTATGGTATCAGATTTACCAATTTGGTGGAAAGGGTGACTCCAGTCAGCAAAGATATTTCTAGTAAGGAACTCATGAAGGAGGACATATTCTAATAGAGAAATTACAGAAATGTCAGTCAAGAATAGTTGTGCTTAATGCAAAAAGTATTTATGAAATTTTTAGTAAAGAAGCTTTTGGAGTAAAGGTTAAGAAGTTGGCATTTGGGCTTCAACTCCATAAGACCTCAGACACAGAAACTCTCTTCTATGTCATATCATCATCCAGTGTGAGACGTGCTCAGTTTCCTTGAGCCCAGGACAAAGTTCATTGCTGTGTTAAGCTAAAAGAGGTTGAAAGGCATCAAAAGAGTTGAAAGGCATTGAATGAAACACAGATGTAAAAGAGTTGCAATACACGTTTGTCCTACAGCTTGCCCAAGAGGATGCAAAGAAGATGGTTGTTAAGGAAGAAAAATTTGATCCAGGTTATGGGCACTGTATGGTGGTGCTTATGGTGAAAATCCGTACAGTAGTGAACCTTGCAGCTTCCCTGCAAGTGCACTAACAGCTGACAATGCAGAGTTAAGAAGAGAATCAACTTCCAAGGACATTCCCAGTGGGCAGTGGATGACCCAGTTATTTACAGACCAGCCTCCTTCCTTTAATAATCATTGTGAAATGCAAGAACAGAAAGAAGAAAATCATGCTTAAGAACGGTGTTTCTCACTCTGCTTGAATGTTGCAGTTTTAATACAGTGGTCAAGGAGAACCTCAGTTTACTAACTTTTATTAGTATTTCACCCTAGTGGTGTAATTCTAGTACAGAACAGGTGTATGGTAGCATCAACTGCATGAGGGCCGGCCCGGTGGCGCACTGCTACAGTGCGCCGCTTGGGAGCGTGGCGGCGCTCCCGCCGAGGGTTCGGATCCCATGTGGAGACCGGTTCCCGCTCACTGGCTGAGCGAGGTGCGCGCGCAGCACCGAGGGTTGCGATACCGTTGCCGGTCCCAGTCCGGTATGGGTGTGACACTGAGGGTTGCGATCCGTTGCTGGACACGAAAAAAGACAAAAAGGAAAAAAAAAGAATCAACTGCATGAATGTAAGTAGTGTGCAAGGAAAAAATAGA
Source organism: Galeopterus variegatus (assembly GCF_000696425.1). Lineage (NCBI taxonomy): Eukaryota > Metazoa > Chordata > Mammalia > Dermoptera > Cynocephalidae > Galeopterus > Galeopterus variegatus. The sequence continues at coordinate 18,740 of NW_007727355.1, forward strand.
GTTTTTGTATATGAGGGGTTTTGTATTTGAACTAATGATCTTTCCAGATTTTTATGTATATAAAATATACATAAAATATACATTCTTCATATATTTCATTTATGAAGAAATTGAGGGCTGGCCAGTTATCTCACTTGGTTAGAACATGGTGCTGATAACACCAAGGTTAAGGGATCAGATTCCCATACAAGCAAGCCACCAGAAAAAGAAAGAAAAACCCATGGCTCGCCTGGGAGAGTGTGGTGCTGATAACACCAAGGCCACGGGTTCAGATCCCTGTATAGAGATGGTCGGTTCGCTCACTGGGTGAGTGTGGTGCTGACAACACCAAGCCAAGGGTTAAGATCCCCTTATCAGTCATCTTTAAAAAAAAAAAATAAAAGGAAGAAAGAAAGAAACTGATTATCTTTTGGGAGTCACTATTTATCTGCAATTTTAAAAAGTAACAATCTGAATATTTATAGTTGATTCTTAATGGTGCATAAACCAAGATACAGCATTATCCCTTTTATGCCCAAGAAAGGCATGCTAACAATAGGAACTATCACTGCAAAAGAGGCAAAAGTGTTGATTTTCATATATGAAGTTAATCCTCTGTGATGGTTAAATTTAGGTGTCAACTTGGTTAGATTAAGGAATACTTAGAAACCTGGTAAAGCAATCTTTTGGGGGTGTGTCTTTGAGGGTGTTTCCAGAAGAGATAAGCATGTGGGTCTGAGATCTACCCTCAGTGCGGGCGGGCATCACCCAGTCCACTGGTGGGCTGGCGATAATAAAAAAAGAGGAAAAGGCAAACTTCTCTCTATCCACTGGAACTGGGATACACGCCTCTCTCCCATCTGTAGACATCCAAACTTGAGACTCTTCAGCCTTTGGGCTCCAGGA
>NW_007727355.1:20146-21111 GCF_000696425.1 Galeopterus variegatus
ACGCCTCTCTCCCATCTGTAGACATCCAAACTTGAGACTCTTCAGCCTTTGGGCTCCAGGACGTACACCAGTGGCACCCCCAGCTCTCAGACCCTTGGCCTTGGCCTGAGAATCACACCATCAGCTTCCCTGGATATGAGGCTTCCAGACTTGGGCTGAGTAACGCTACCAGCATCCAGTTTGCAGACAACCTATTATGGAACTCCTCAGCCTGCACACTTGCATGAGCCAATTACCCTAATAAATCCCTTCTCATATATTTACACCATAGCCTACTGGTTCTGTGTCTCTGGAGAACCCTGACTAATATGCCCTCCATGGAGTCTTATTTGACAGTTTTCAGTGGTGTTTAATGGGCTCCTGAGTCATATTCACACGCAGACCTCTTTGCTTTACCCGTGGTGAGTGTTTGTGAGAGTTGCTTAGTAGTAGAAACTGCTATAGCAAGGCTAAACTGGCCTTCACTGACCGGACATTGAGCCTGGATTTGGTCTCCTCACCCCCGCGTGTTAACCCTCTAACTGACGGCAACTATTCTGCTGGGATGGTAGATTCCAGAGAATGCAGTAGATCTTTTACATTTCATTACTCATCTATGTTTTACTTGAGAGATTCAAGACTGATAGGGAAGGAACTGAATTTCTCTGTCAATATTACCATTCCAGATCTATCTCCCTTGACTTGAAGGATAGGATGTAGAAAGTGATAAGGAATGAATTTTCAGGCTGAGAAACGAGATGCTGGAGATGTTGGATAATCTTATTTAAACTGGTGCTTTATGTAAATGAGATACATTTACAAAGGTATTAACAAATGTAAACACAGAATTGTTCCTGCTAGGTAAATATAATAAGCCAAGAATTTTTAAAACACTTCTTCTGCATCATTACTGTTTGCTACTGTGGACTAAGTCAACCTCTTAGAAAGGTTGGTTTGAAGTATGGGCCTTTGTGACTTTCTAATGC
>NW_007727355.1:21978-22403 GCF_000696425.1 Galeopterus variegatus
AAAAAAAAAAAAGCAACAACTGCCAAGCTGGGGCCGCTAGAGCTCAGAAGAGGAGGAGAGACTTACAGAGTGCATGAAGGCAGGAGAAGCCATGATGAGAGAAAGAAAGGACCTTTCTGACTGTTTCAAGCCCCAACCACTTCCAAGCTGGCTCTTGTGAGCACACAGAGCAAGGGCTGGCAAAAGCCACTGCTGTTCCCTTCATACAAAGTTGCTTGGAGGCTGCAAGGGAAAAGAGGACCTTGGTGGCCCTCAGGCCAGCAAGACCACAGACCCACATAGGAGTGAGGGGCCACAGACAACTGAAAAAAGGAGCCACTCAGAGGCCAGTAAGTCATTGCAAGGGACTGGCACATGGCCCACCCCATGGGAAGTATTTGTGGAGTCATGGGGGGTAGGGGAGACAGGTCCAATGGTGGAACATT
>NW_007727355.1:23040-30217 GCF_000696425.1 Galeopterus variegatus
CCATGGGAAGTATTTGTGGAGTCATGGGGGGTAGGGGAGACAGGTCCAATGGTGGAACATTGGGGCACAGCATGGACAGCTGATCTGCCTTCCAATCAGCACAGACCCACTCAGTATAGACTGAGGAATATAGAACAGCAGGGGGTGTGGACTGCTGAAAAGACTCAGGCCCAGACTAGATTTTCCACACAACCCAGGTGTATTGGACTTCACAAGACCCAGAAGTGCTTATAAGGTCAACAGTTAAAACCTGAGCTGCGCAAAAAACCTTCCCCAGGGAGCAAAGCAGCAATTTAACTCAACCACAGGTCTCACATGCTGGTCCCCGCAGGAAGTTCACCCATTTACAAATTAGTTCCAGTGCAGATTTTAAGTGCTAAGATAGCAAATAATCCAACACAGAACTGAAAGAAAAAACAAAAAAAACACAGATCAAAGTTCTGATACTAACCTGTAAAGGTCTAACACCACCAAAGAACACATATAAAACCTAGCAGGACTGGAAGCCCCCCAGGTCCCCAAGCTGGGGTAGTGAAAAGGCCAATGGCATCAGCCATGCCCTCCTGATAACCGCATCCAGCCCAGCAACAACCACCAGGTTGCTGCCAGAAGTGCTCCAGGATCCCAAGCCAGGGTTGGGGGACCAAAGGCCTCAGCCAGGCCCCCCCCAACATCCACATCCAGCCCAGCAATGACCACCAAGCCACTACCAGAAGCACCCTGGGTTCCTGAGCCAGGGTGGGAAGGCCTGAGGGCCTCAGCCACACATCCCTGACATCCACATCTAGCCCAGCCCAACCAAGCCACCACCAGAAGCTCCCTGGGCTCCTCTGCAGGAATGAGGAGGGTGTCATGGGCCTTGGCCATGCTCCATCCCCCTTCCTCATCCTCCCATCCGATCCCCCTTCTCCTTCCCTTCTCCACCTGCACCCAACTGCTCTGCAACAACATCTTAGAATGTAAAAATAATAATAATAATTAATAAATAAATGTTTAAAAAACAATATTATACAATGTAATCATTTTTTGTGGCCCTTTACCAATTTCTTCCTAAAACCCCCTCCCCTTACCCCTTTCCCACCACTGGTAACCTCAGTTCTGTTCTCTGCTTTAGAAAGTTCAACATACTATTGTGACTGTTGTATCTTTATTAGTTTCTTTCTTTCTATTTTATTTATTTATTTTATTTTACTTTTTAACTCCCACTTATGATTGAGGACATGTGGTATTTCTCCTTTGTTACACTCTCTTTGTCACCTCTCTCCCCCTGGGTGACGGAGACACAAAGGACTACTCCAAACCCATTTTTTCTGAGCAGTGAGAAGCCCCGAAGGGGTTAGTTTCCAGGAACCCTCAAGAGAGAGGCATTCCTCCTTGGAAAATTAACACCAAACTGGGGTCCTTTCTCAGTATTTATTCTCCAGGCCAGAAAGTTACAGAAAAGGAAACACAGGTGGAGTTTTGGCTAAATATAGTTTAACAATAGAGGCTGGTAACATCAGTGAAATAGCAAAGTGACATTCTATAATGCAATTAGTAAAAAGTTAAGTCGGTCCACCAACAAAAGCTTGTTCTTAGCAAACACGTTCTTTCCCTACAGCAATTTCCTTAGCATGCTTACATAACAATCAAGTAACTTACTTAACATATCAATTAGTAGGTCAACCTGCACCAAGAACATCTTTCCTTGAGCCAGCAATTTTGCTGTATTACAATTCTTTATCTTCAACAGAGACTTTAGAGTGGGGAAAGTTCCCTGTCTTTTGCAAACTTAATATTTCTATATGTAATTTTTAAAAGTTAGGCTAAACCTGAAACTACAGGTCTTTGGGGGCTAGGCCCTTTGAAATACATTTCATTTATTAATGTTAGTGCTCTCTACACACCTTCTGTGCCTGGCTTATTTTACTTAACATGATTTTCTCTAGGTTTATCCATAGTTCAGTGAATGACAGAATTTCATTCTTTTTTATGGCAGAATAGTATTCCATTGAGTATATATATCACATTTTCCTTATCCAGACATCTGATGATGGACATTTAGGTTGGTTCCATATCTTAGCTATTGTAAATACACCTGCAATAAACATGGAGTGCAGGTGTTTCATTGACATGATGATTTCCATTCTTTTGGGTGTATACCCAACAGCGGAATTGCTGGATCACATGGTAGTTCTATCTGTAATTGTTTGAAGAACCGCCATACCATTAGTATGATAATGGCGGTACTAATTTACAGTCTTATCAATAGGGTAAGAGGGTTCCCCTTTCTCCATATCCTTGCCAGCATTTGTTGTTCTCTGTCTTTTTTATAATAGCCAGTCCAACTGGGGTGAGTTGATATCTCAGTGTGGTTTTGATCTGCATTTCCCTGATGCTGAGTAATGCTAGCCATTTTTTAATGTCTGTTGACCATTTGTACATCTTCCTTTGAGATATGCCTATTTAGCTCCTTTGCCCATTTTTCATTTGAGTTGTTTGGTTTTTTTTCTGTGAAGTTGTTTGAGTTCCTTGTATATTTTAGATATGAATTCCTTGTCAGATACATGGTTTGCAAGTATTTCCCCCATTCTGAAAGTTGTCTTTTTGCTCTGTTAATTGTTTCTTTTGCTGTACAGAGCTTTTTAGTTTGATATGCCATTTTTTAATTTTTTTCTTTTGTTATCTTTGACTTTGGGGTCTTATTCAAACCCTATGTTTTGTTTCAGGAGTTTTATAATTTTAGGTCTTATATTTAAGTATTTAATCCATTTTGAGTTGATTTTGGTATATGGTGAGAGGTAGGGGTCTAGTTTCATTCTTCTACTTATTTCCAGTTTTCCCAGTACCACTTATTGAAGAGGCAATCTTTTCCCCATTGTGTGTTCTTGGTGCCTTTATCAAAGATCAGTTGGCAGTAAGTATGTGGGTTGACTTCTGGGTTCTCTATTCTATTCCATTGGTCCAAATGTCTGTTTTTATGCCAGTAGCATGTTGTTTTGGTTACTATAGCTTTATAGTATAATTTGAAGGCAGATAGAGTTATGCCTCTGGCTTTATTTTTATTTATTTATTTATTTTTATTATTTATTTATTTGCTTAGGATTGCTTTGGCTATTCAGGGTATTTTGCTGTCCCATGTAAATGTTAGGACTCGGTATTTTTCTATTTCTGTGAAGAATGTCATTGGTATTTTGATGGGGGTTGCACTGAATCTGTAGATTGCTTTGGGCAGTGCAAACATTTTCACAATATTGATTCTTCTAATCCAAGAGCATGCAATGTCTTTCCATCTTTTTCTGTCCTCTTTAATTTCCTTTAGCAGGGATTTGTAGTTCTCATTATAGAGATCTTTCACCTCCTTGGTTAGATTTATTCCTAGGTATTTCATTTTATTTTATTTCATTTTTTTGGTGACTATTGTAAATGGGCTTGCTTTCTTGATTTCTTTTTCTGCTAGTTCATTATTGGAGTATAAAAACACTACTGATTTTTATGTGTTGATTTTGTATCCTGCAAGTTTACTGAAATCATTTATCAGCTCTAATAATTTTTTTGTAGACTCTAGGTTTTCTATATACACGATCATGTTATCTGCAAACAGGGACATTTTGATTTTGTCTTTTCCAATCTGGATGCTCTTTATTTCTTTCTCTTACCTGATTGCTCTGACTAGTACTTCTAATACTATGTTAAATAGGAGTGGCGAGAGTGGGCATCATTGTCTTGTTCCTGTTCTCAAGGGAAAGTCTTTCGGCTTTTTCCCATTCAGGATGATATTGGTGGTGGGTTTGTCATATATGGTTTTTATTGTGTTGAGGTATTTTCCTTCTATACCTAATCTGCTACAAGTCTTTATCATGAAGCGATGTTGAATCTTGTCAAATGCTTTTTCTGCATCTATTGAGATAATCATATGGTTTTTGTCCTTGATTTTTGTTGATGTGTGTATCACATTTATTGACTTGCATATATTGAACGATTCTTGTCTTCCTGGAACAAATCCCACCTGATCATGGTATATAGTTGTTTTCTTTTTTTTTTTTTTTCTTTTTTTTTTTTTTTTTTTTGAGGTGTTGCTGTATTCTGTTTGCTAATATTTCATTGAGGATTTTTGCATCTATGTTCATCAAATATATTCACCTGTAGTTTTCTTTTTTTGTTATATCTTTGTCTGGTTTTGGTATCAGGATGATGCTGGTCTCATAGAATAAGTTTGGAAGAATAGCCCCTCTTTCAAATTTTTGGAATAGTTTGAAGAAGAATGGTATTAATTCTTCTTTAAAGGTTTGGTAGAATTCAGCAGTAAAGCCATCCAGTCCTGAGCTTTTCTTTGTTGGGAGTCTGCTGATGACTGCTTCAATCTCATTACTAGTTGTTGGTCTGTTCAGGTTTTCTATGTCTTCCTGGTTCAGTCTTTGTAGTTTGTATGTATCCAGAAATTTATCCATTTCCTGCAGATTTTCAAATTGGTTGGCATATAGTTGTTTATAATATTATATAATATAGTTGTCTCTAATGATTCTTTGTATTTCTGTGGTATCAGATATAATGTATACTCTTTCATTTCTGATTTTTGTCATTTGGGTCTTCTCTCTTCTTTTTTTAGTAAGCTTAGCTAATGGTTTGTCTGTTTTACTTATCTTCTCAAAAAATACAACTTTTGGTTTCATTGATCTTGTGTGTCTTTGGGGGCCTCTATTTCATTTAGTTCTTCTCTAATCTTAATAATTTATTTCTGACTACTAATTTTGGGATTCAATTGTTCTTGTTTTTCTAGTTCTTTGAGATGTGATGTTAGGTTGTTTACTTGAAATCTTTCTATTCTTTTGATGTGAGCATTTATTGAAATAAACTTCCCTCTTAGCACTGCTTTTGCTGTATCCTACAGGTTTTGATATGGTGTATCTTTATTTTCATTAGTTTAAAGAAATTTTTTGATTTTCTGTTTAATTTCTTCTTTGACTCACAGATAATTCAGCAGCATGTTGTTTAATTTCCATGTGTTTGTACAGTTGCCAGAGCTTTGCTTGTTATTGATTTCTATTTTTAATCCATTATGGTCGGAGGAGATACCTGAAATTATTTCAATTTTTTTTTAATTTGTTGATATTTGATGTGCTCTATCCTGGAGAACATTCTATGTGCTGATGAGAAGAATGTATATCCTGTTGTTCTGTCTCTTTCTGTGATATCTGCCAAGTCCAATTGAGCTAAGGTGTAGTTTAAATCCTGCATTTCTCTGTTGATTTGTTGCCTAGATGATCTGTCCAATACTGAGAGAGCTGTGTTCAGGTCCCTGACTATTATCATATTGGGGTCTATCTCTTTCTTTAGGTCTAACAGTGTTTGCTTTATATATCTGTGTGCTCCAGTGTTGACTGTATATATATTTATGAATGTTATCTCTTCTTATTAGATAGATCCTTTTATCATTATAAAACGGCCTTCTTTGTCTCTTTTTATGGTTTTTAGTTTAAAGTCTATTTATATAACATAAGAATAGCTACTCCTGCTCATTTTTAGTTTCCATTTGTGTGGTATATCTTTTCTCATTCTTTCACTTTTTGTCTCTGTCTCTTTATAGACGAGATGAGTCTCTTGTAGATAGCATGTAGTTGGGTCTAGTTTTTTTTATCCAATCAGCCAGTCTGTGTCTTTTGAGTGTAGAATTTAATCCATTTATATTTAGGGTTGTTATTGAAAAGTATCATCTTACTCCTGACATTTAGTTGCTTCTCTTATGGTTGACTTAAATATCTTTTACTCCTTTCTTTCCTTTATATTATTTGTCTTTAGTGTTTGTTGGGTTTTTTGAGGTGGTGTGGTATAGGTTCTTTCTTTCTCCCTTGCATATCTGCTCTACCAGTGATGATTGTTCTTTCTCATGCATTCATGGTCATCATTATTGTTTTTTGGATTCCAGGTGCAGGAATCCCTTGAGGATTTCTTGTAGAGCTGGTTGTGTGGTGGTGAGCACCCACAGCTTTTGTCTGTCTAGGAAATATGCTATTTCTCCTTCATTTCTGAAGGATAGCCTTGCCAGATATAGTGTTCTCAGCTGGCAGTCTTTTTCTTTTACTACTTTGAATATACATCCCATTATTTTCTGGTCTGTAGGGTTTCTGCTGAGAAGTTTGCTGTTAGTCTAATGGGGACTCCCTTATGTGTTACTTGATTCTTTTCTCTTGCTGTTTTTAGTATTCTCTCTGTGTCTTTGACTTTTAACAGTTTTACTACAATGTTTCTCAGAGAGGACCTTTGTGGACTGAGTCTGTTTGGGGATCTTTGAGTCTCTTGGATTTGGAAGTCCATATCTCTACCAATACCTGGAAAGTTTTCTGCTATTATTTCACTGAATATCTTTTTTTTTTTTTAAAGATGACCGGTAAGGGGATCCTAACCCTTGACTTGGTGTTGTCAGCACCACGCTCACCCAGTGAGCTAACCAGCCATCCCTATATGGGATCCAAACCCACAGCCTTGGTGTTATCAGCACCACACTCTCCCGAGTGAGCCACGGGCCAGCCCCACTGAATATCTTTTGAATGCCTTTTCCTTTCTCCTCCTGATGGAGTTTGGATGTGTTATCCCTTCCAAAACTCATGTGGAAATTTGATCTCTAATGTGGCAGTGTTGGAAACTGATTGAGTTGTGGGAGTGGATCCCTCATGGATGGATTAATGCTCTCCCTGGGGGGGGATTAATGAGTGAGTTCTTGCTCTATTAGTTCCTGTGAGACCTGATCATTTAAAGGACCCTGGCACCTCCTCTCTCTCTCTCTCTCTTGCTTCCTCTCTCACCAGGTGATCTGCTTATGCCTGCCACTTTCCATCATGAGTAGAAGCAGCCTGAGGCCCATGCCAGATGCAGCTATCCCAGAATCATAAGCCAAATAAACCTCTGTTCTTTGTAAATTACCCAGTTTCAGGTATTTTGTTATAGAAACACAAAACGGACTAAAACATAAAATTGGTACCAAGGAGTGGGGTGTTGCTAAACAGATACCTGAAAATGTGGATGCAGCTTCAGTACTGGGTAATGGGCAAAGGTTGGAGGAGTTTGGAGGACTTAGAAGAAGAGAAAAAGATGAGTGAAAGTTTGGGGGACCGGCCCGGTGGCGCACTGGATAGTGCTCTGCTTGGGAAGCGCGGCGGCGCTCCCGCCCGAGGGTTTGGATCCCACATACAGACCGGTT
>NW_007727355.1:31080-31484 GCF_000696425.1 Galeopterus variegatus
GTTTGGAATGTCTTAGAGACTTCTGTGGTGGCGAGCAGAATGCTGATAGAAATGTGGACAGGAAAGGCCATGCGGATGATGAGGTCTCAGATAGAAATGAGGAACTTATGGGGAATTGGACAAAAGATCACCCCTGCTACACCATAGCAAGGAACCCGGCTGCATTGTGTCCATGCTCTTGGACTATGTGGAAGGTGGGACTTAAGAGTTGTGAACCAGAACATTTGGCAGAAGAAATTTCTAAGCAGTAAAGCATTAAGGACGCTGCATGGCCACTTCTAACAGCCTACTCTGAGTTATGGCGGCAAAGGCATGATGTAAAGCCTGAATTTAAAAGGGAAGCAGAGCATAAAGGATTGGAAAATTTGCAGCCCGGCCATGTGGTAAAGAAGTGGAAAGCTGGC
>NW_007727355.1:31645-32040 GCF_000696425.1 Galeopterus variegatus
CTGGCCTATTCCTCCCTTTTGGAAGGGGAATGTATACCCATTGTCTGTTCCACCATTGTATCTTGGCAGTAGATAAATTTGGTTGTTTTTCAGGTTCACAGCTGGAAGGAGTTTTGCTTTTGGTCTCAGAGGAGACTTTGGACTTTGGGCTTTAAAGCTAAGACTTTTCGGACTGCTGGGATAGAATGATTGTATTTTGTATGGGATAGTGAAATGAGTTTGGGGGGGGCATGGGTGGAATGATGGAGTTTGGATGTGTTGTCCCCTCCAAAACTCATGTGGAAATTTGATCCCCAATGTGGTAGTGCCAGGAACTGTTTGAGTCATGGGGGCGGATCCCTCATGAATGGATTAATGTTCTCCTTGGAGGAGGGGGGATTAATGAATGAGTTCTC
>NW_007727355.1:32620-32923 GCF_000696425.1 Galeopterus variegatus
GCCAAATAAACCTCTCGTCTTTATAAATCACCCAGTCTCAGGTATTTCTGTTAGAGCAACACAAAACAGACTAAAACACCTCCCTCGCTTCTGGAACACCCATAATTTGGGTGCTTGTGTGCTTAACGCAGTCTGTTAGCAATCTTAGATTTTCTTCTTTTTTTTTTCCTTTTTGTCTTTTTTTCGTGACCGGTAACGGGATTGCAACGTCAACGGGATCGCAACCCTCGGTGTCGCACCCACACCGCGCTCGGCCAGTGAGCGGACCGGTCTCTATATGGGATCCGAACCCTCGGCGGGAGC
>NW_007727355.1:33349-35827 GCF_000696425.1 Galeopterus variegatus
TCATGTTTCTGGTATCCTTACACTGATGCCTAGCCATCTGGTAGTTGCTTCTTCTATTACACTGGGGTGGCTTTTGAGAAGAGAGACTCACTCTTATACATTTTTATATATTGCCTGTTGTGCTGGGTGTTTTCGTTTTGGTTCCAAGTAGACTCAGTAGTTCTGGGTACATTTTCCCGGGGATTCCAGCAGCTATATCTGTGGCTGGGGCTGCACACAGCTGTGCCCACACAGGCGGGTGAGGACCATGTGGGCAGCTGGGGGGGTGGGATTGCAAAGGCAGCTGCATGGCTGGGTCTGTGTGTGTACATGAGGCCACATGGGTGGCTGTGGCAGCTGGAATCATGCAGGCAGCTGGATGTCTGGGCCCACATGAGTAGATAGGGCCACACCATTGGCCAGACAGTAGGGCCTATATGGGCAGGTTTGGCTGCATGGGTGATTGGACAGTTTGGGTCATGCAGGCTGCAGAGGTCCAGTTTGTGTTTCCAGGCAGCTAGAAGGCTGGAGTCTTACAGGTGGCTGGAAGGCAGGAGTTACACAGGAGGATGGAAGGCTGGAGCCATGCAGGCACCAGGCACCACAAAGGCAACATGGGTCGCATGGTGGGGTGTGCTGCTCAGGATGATCTCAGGTGCTGGGAGAAGGGCCATTGTTCTGGAACTAGGCAATGGCACAGGCAGGGGTGGAGGGGTGCTGGTGCAGGAGCAGGAGGAGGGTTACTGCTGGAAGTGCTCACAGCTGAGCAGATTCTTTCCACTGCAAGGGAGAATTCCTTCTGGCTGATCCTGGTTTGGGAGACATGGAGGTGGCTGACGTCATATGCCTTTTTCTCCTCTACCTCACCCTGCTTGGTTTTCATGCTCCACAGTGTCCTCACGAGGCTCCCATTGCTCTCCCACACTCTCCCACTGATGCTGTCCCCCACACTTAGCTGTCCTTTCCTTGCTCTGGTCCCTTTCTGTGAGAGGATCATATGTTGGGCACCTCTAGTCCATCATCTTGCCCCACCTCCTTCTTTTTTTCTAATATGAAATATTTATGAAGTTTCTCTTCCCGCCAGGAGGTTATATGGCCTGTTCTCTTTATAATAAGAGAAACACATTCTTGTTGTGAGTCTTAACATGCTTTTTAACTGTGAGTATGATGGACTTTATTTTTCCTTAAGTTTGGGTCAAGCTGTATAAAAGTCATTCATGTGATTTAAATGATGCACTACACTGCTGTTTACATGGATGTTTTGTGGGGTGCTTTGACGTGCTTTGCATCAGGAATTAGGAGCAACTGAATTATTTTTCCATGAGACTATGTAAAGCATATAACTAGGTGTTGCTTTGGTATATAATTATTGTAGATTTACAATAGAATTTTTTATTTGAGTGGGGAAAATTTGCTTTGGTATATAATTATTGTAGATTTACAATAGAATTTTTTATTTGAGTGGGGAAAATTCCCTTTAAATTATGACAGAAGGGTTGGCAGGTTAGCTCATTAGTTTAGAGTGCAGCGTTGATAGCACCAAGCTCAAGAGTTCAGATCCCCATACCACCCAGCCATCAAAAAAATAAAATAAAAATTATGATGGACACAGTCAAGAATGGGTTTGGGGATTTTCCAAACATACAATAATGGTATTTTTCATTAAACATGATAGATGAATAATAAATGTTGATATATCCTGTACATGACAGTATGAGACTTTTTCAATAAATAAAACTGAAAGAATTTTAACTCAAAAATAAAATTAGAAATGCCAAAGGAGGCATTACAACTGATACCACTGAAATACAAAGGATCATCAGAGAATATCATGAACAACTATATGGCAAAAAATATAAAAATCTAGAGGAAATGGATAAATTCCTGGACACATATGACCTACCAAGACTGAACCAAGAAGAAATAGAAAACCTGAATAGATCAATAACAAGATTGAATCAGTAATAAAAAGTCTCCCAACAAAGAAAAGCCAAGGACCAAATGGCTTTACTGCTGAATTCTACCAAACACTTAAAGAAGAACTAATATCAATACTTAAAATATTTCAAAAAATTGAAGTGGATGGAATTCTTCCAAATTCATATAAGGCCAGCATTACCATGATAACAAAACCAGGCAAGAACATGACAAAAAAGAAAACTACAGGCCAATATCCTGAATGAACATATATGCAAAAATCTTCAATAAAATATTAGCAAACCAAGTCCAACTGCATATCAGAAAGATTATACACCATGATCAAGTGGGATTTATCCCAGAGGTGCAAGGATAGTTCAACATACATAAATCAATAAATGTAATACACGACATCAGCAGAATGAAAGGAAAAAAACATATGCTCATCTTAATAGACACAGAAAAAGCATTTAATAAAAATTTAATATCCCTTTATGATAAAAATTCTCAACAAACTAGGCATAGAAGGAAAGTATCTTAATACAATAAAAGCTATGTATGACAAACCCACAGCTAATATCA
>NW_007727355.1:36009-37387 GCF_000696425.1 Galeopterus variegatus
TGGGATTTATCCCAGAGGTGCAAGGATAGTTCAACATACATAAATCAATAAATGTAATACATGACATCAGCAGAATGAAAGGAAAAAAACATATGCTCATCTTAATAGACACAGAAAAAGCATTTAATAAAAATTTAATATCCCTTTATAATAAAAATTCTCAACAAACTAGGTATAGAAGGAAAGTATCTTAATACAATAAAAGCTATGTATGACAAACCCACAGCTAATATCATACAGCTTTTCCCCTAAGAACTGGAACAAGACAAGGATGCCCAATCTCAACACTTTTATTCAACATAGTACTGGAAGTCCTAGCCAGAACAATTAGGCAAGAGAAATTGGAAAGGAAGAAGTCAAAGTTTCCCTGTTTGCAGGTGACATAATTTTATAGAAACCTAAAAACTCTACCAAAAAACTTCTAGACTTGATAAACAAATTCAATAAAGTTGCAGGATACAAAATCAACATACAAAAATCAGTAGCATTCCTACATGCCAACAATGAACTTGCAGAAAAATAAATCAAGAAAGTTATCCCATTTACAATAGCAACAAGAATAAAATAAAATATCTAGGAATAAATTTAACCATGGAGGTGCAAGACCTCTACAAGGAAAACTATAAAACACTGATTAAAGAAATCAAGGAAGACAAAAATAATGGAAAGACATCCCATGCTCATGGATCAGAAAAATCAATATCATCAAAATGACTACAATACCTGAAGCAATCTAGAGATTCAATGAAATCCCCATCAAAATACCAATGACACACTTCACAGAAATAGGAAAAACAATTCAAAAATTTATATGGAACAAAAAGACACCCTGAACATAAAAGCAATCCTGAGCAAAAAGAAAAAAAGCAGGGGCACCACACTCCCTGATTTCAAAACATACTACAAATCTATAGCAATCAAAACAGCATGGTACTGGCACAAAGAGAGACACAAACTAATGGAACAGAACAGAGAATTCAGAAATAAATCCATGTACCTTCAACAAAATGATTTTGACAAAGGAGCCAAGATCGTACATCAGGGAAAGGATAATCTCCTCAATAAGTGGTGCTGGGAAAACTGGAGATCCATATGCAGAAGAATTAGAAGAAACTAGACCTCTCTCTCTAACCATATACAAAAAAACTAAAAAATGGATTAAAGTCTTAAATGTAAGACCCAAAACTATAACACTTCTAGAAGAAAACACAGAGGGAAATTTTCAGGACATCATACTGGGCAAAGATTCTATGAATAAGACTTCTAAAACACAGGCAACAAAAGAAAAATAAATAAATGGGATTATTTTAAGCTAAAAAGCTTCTGCACATCAAAGGAAACAATCAACAGAGCAAAAAAGAAAAACATGCAGAATAGG
>NW_007727355.1:38058-39219 GCF_000696425.1 Galeopterus variegatus
AAGCTTCTGCACATCAAAGGAAACAATCAACAGAGCAAAAAAGAAAAACATGCAGAATAGGGGAAAATATTTACAAACTATGCACCCAAATAGGGATTAATATCCAGAATATACAAAGAACTCATACAATTCAATAGCACATAAATAAAATAAATCTGATTAAAAAATAGGTAAATGAGCTAAACAGACATTTCTCAAAAGAGGACATACAAATGGCCAACAGGTGTGTGAGAAAATGCTCAACATCAGTAATCATCAGAGAAACGCAAATCAAAACCATTATAAGATATCTATCATCCCAGCTAGAATGGCTATTTATCAAAAAGAAAATAACAAATGCTGACAAGGATCTGGAGAAAGAGGAACTCTTACACATTGTTGGTGGGAATGTAAGTTAGTACAGTCATTATGGAAAACAGTATGAAGATTTCTCAACAAACTACAGATACAACTACCATACGATCCAGCAATCCCACTACTGGGTATATATCCAAAGGAATGAAAATCAACAAGTCAAAGGGACACCTTCACTCCCATGTTTATCATGTCTCTATTCACAATAGGCAAGAGTAGAAACCAACCTAAATGTCCATCAATAGATGATTGGGTAAGGAAAATGTGGTGTATATATGCAATGGAATACTACTCAACAATCAAAAAGAAAGATATTCTGCCATTTACAGCAACATGGATGAGCTTGGAGAAAATTATGTTAAGTGAAATAATCCAAGCACAGAAAGAGAAATACCACATGTTCTCACTTACATGTGGAAGCTTAAAAAGTGGATCTCATAGAAATAGTAGAATAGTGGTTACTAGTGACTAGTAAAGAGGAGGGATAAGTAGAAGTGGCCAGTGGACACAAAATTGTAGAGAGATAGGAAAAATTGGATCCAATATTCTATAGAAATAAAGGGAGACTACAGTCAGCAACAAATTACTGTACAACTTCAGGTCGCTGGTTGGAAGGAGGTTGAATGTTCCCAACACAAAGAGGTGACAAATGTTTGAGGTAATGGATTTACTAAATACCCTGATATGACCATTGCACCCTGTATAAATGTACCCAAATATCATATTTTACTCCACAAATATATACAATTATCACAGGTCAATTAAGAAAAAATAAATTAAAAAGGAAAGAAAATTTTTCAGAGACAG
>NW_007727355.1:40372-45229 GCF_000696425.1 Galeopterus variegatus
GCGATCCGTTGCCGGACACGGAAAAAGACAAAAGACAAAAAAAAAAAAAAAGAAAGAAAGATAAATACTGCATGATCTCACTTACATGTGGAATCTTACAAAGTCAAACTCATAGAAGCAGAGAGTAGAATAGTAGCTTTCAGAGGTGGGGGAACGGGGGTGGTCAAAGGATACATTCTTTTTAGCTGGGCAAGATAAATGAGTTTCTGGAGGTCTGCCATACAGCATAGTGCCTATAATTAACAATATTTATCCTTAAAATGACTTTTTTTAAAGATACACTTTTGATATGATTAAATACATTTCAAAGAATCCTGTGGGGGGGTGCCACTCAGATCTTCCTAAAGAAAGAACTTGCCATTGGGCTGCAAGAAATGCCCTGGAAATCACTCTTCCTGGACAGCCTAGTCATCATGAAAGAGCAAAAGGCTTGACATTTTCTGATGGACGTGGAATTCATTCATGAGTCATCTTTACTTCTGATTTCCACATTGGCTTGGCTGAAACTTTGCCAGATCTGGATTGTAACATGAGGTTCTTTCCACCCAATTCAGCTTCCTTCCCATTTATATTTCTGAGTCATCATCTTTCAGTAATATTCTTACACTCCAGAGTTAATTATGAGCTTCCTGGAGGACACAACAGGCACACATGTTAAACAATTGAAAGGACATGTAGCTATCTACCTGTTTTATTTCCAAGTTTTAGATAATGTTTTTAACATAAGGTAACTTGGAAGAGAGGAATCTNGTTTTATTTCCAAGTTTTAGATAATGTTTTTAACATAAGGTAACTTGGAAGAGAGGAATCTTGTGTGTGGGGGGGGGTGTCAACCCTCAATCATCTCCCATCCTCCATTTTTTAGGAGTGTTTCCCATGAGTTAAACCTAACTGGGAGCCAGAGGATGAAGGGGCCTGTTGGTTCCATTCATAAAGGTCTTACACCTAGGAGGTGGAGGAGATGGACAGTACACCTGAAGAGACAAACAGAAAATATCTGGACAGTCAATGAGCCAAAGCACCAGACTGAGAGACAAAGAGTAGATTAAAACAACTCTAGCTGTCCTAACAGATAAATTCCCAAATCCCAGTGACTTCACACAATAGAAATCTCTTTCTTGTTCACACAGTTTTAAACAGTTAAGTGTTTCCTGGCTCACGTAAAGCTCTCCTCCACGCAGTGACTCAGGGACCCAGGCTCCTTCTGTGTTGTGGTTCTACCTTTTATCACCATGCTCATCTGTATCAAGCCACAGAAGAGGCAAGATGACAAAGGGTCATTTGTAGGTGTTCATGGGCTATGCATGGAAGTGGAGCATGTTGTTTACCTTCACAGTTCATTGACTAGAACGCAGCCACATGGCTACACCTACAGCGAAGCAAGCTAGGAAATGCAGTCTAAGTTGTGTATGCCCAGGAAGAAAAGGGAACAGTTTTGGGAAACTGCCAGCCAGTCTCTGGGCCAGCAGCTCACAACATATTATCAAAAATAAATAAATAAAAAGACCATTATTTACAAAGGAGTCAGTAGAGGGAGCATTAAATAAATATAACATGGAGATCTTGCTTACTTTTGATACTGGAGGAGAGGGTCTCTGGGAGGCCTGGTAGTTGTCCTCAACCCACCCAGTCCTGTTATCAGATTCTTGACTCTGCCACCAGAAATAAATCAAGAGCAGAGTCACAGTAGAAGAGGAAAACAGGTTTAATATAACACATAAGAAATACAGACTTCACAGAGAAAGTGCAGCCCAGCTCCAGAAACTGAGCAGGGCCCACACCAAATTTAATGCAAAAGTCAGAAACACACACTTAAAGTTTAGCACAAAGTGCAGGCTGGCTCAAGAGTGAGCAGCCACAGCTAAAAGCAAGTTTAACACAAAAGTAAAGTGTACACATCTCAGCCAGCGAAGTGTGGGCTGACCCCAGGAAAGTGAGCAACTACCCCACCTTCTGCCAGGATTTCACTTTTATAGTTTCACTATCTGATACATATTCGTGCTATCTGATGACCATTCAACCAAGGGTGTAGTTCCCTGTTAGGTAACATAGTCTTGCACATGCTCGGTTGATCCTTCTAGGACATGTTCATTGGTCAAATCCAATCACACGCACCAGACCTATTCAAGAATATTCTGTGCTCTTTAGCACCTCTAGTGGAAGGTCATTCAAAGGATAAATTCCACTTGAGTGAGCATGCATATTACGGTTGTCCAACCCGTCATAACTGAGCATGGCCAGCCACTGGATTTGCACAAGTCAGCCCCCTGAGGTCTCAATTTCCCCATATTGGTGTGGAAAATTGGTCCAACAAGCAACAGTAACTCTCCTCTAGGGGACAGCCTACAGGAGAGTCTTGAGACCTTGGGAAGTGGCTTGAAACCCAGAGGTGTGTCCTATAACCTGACCCATGGAAACTGAGCACCTCCTATCTCACTTTGGGGGGTGGGGGGAGAGCATGTTAAGAAGGAGTCCCTGAAGAAATGATATTTAAAAGTCCCTGAAGAAATGATATTTAAGACGAACTCTGAAGAATGAATGGAAGTAGGCAAGGTGAAGGGTGGGGGAGTTTCAAGGGGATCAAGGAAGGACGTTTCTGATTGCAGGAACAGCACTTGGCAATAACTGGGAAGTGGATAGGAGAAGCCAGGCAGTGGCTTGTGTGGATGAGGAAGAGTGTGGTACAAGATTCTTCTGAAAAACTAGGCAGGGACTTGCTCCCTCCAGACCTTATAGGACTACAGAGGCTCCCATCTTTATGGTTGGCAAAGAGAGGCTGAGTCTGCAGACCCTAACAAGACCTGATTGGTCCAGGGATTGATGCCCAAGACAAAGACTGCCCAATAGAATCACTCCATATTAGATGGTAACTAATCCAGCCAATCAGCTCTTCCCCAGTACACATCCCACTGTCCATGGTTCTAAAGTGTCTTTGCATATAAGACTGGTGATCCCAGTCAACAGTTTGGCCACATAGAAATAACCCAGTGTACTAGCTAGATACTGCTGCATAACAAATGACCACAAATTTAGTGACCTAAAATGACACTCATTCGTTATCTCATGGTGTCTGTGGGTCAGAAGTCTGGGGAAGACTCATCTGGATTCTACACTCAGTGTTTCACAATCAAGGTGAAACACTCCAAGTCTTATCTGGAGGCTCTGAGGAGGAATCGGGTCCAAGCTCATTCACATTGTTGGCAGAATTCAGTTTCTTGAAGTTATAGGACTGAGATCCCTGGTTTCTTCCTCATTGTTGTCCAGGGGTCATTCTCAGCTCCTAGAAAATGTTCTCAGGTTTTCTTTTCTTTTCTTTTTTAAATTTCCTGGCATTTAACATCAGAATGCTCTCAGGTTTTTGCCACGTGGTCCCATCATCTTCAAAGTCAACAATGAAAGTCAACTTGAGAATCCTTCTCAAGTTTTTTTTTTTTTTTCTCATTGCTTATGCATATGCATGGTGTACAAAGCTGACCATCACCACTTGTGCCCAAGATGTGATGGCCGGACCAATACTATCAGTGTGCCCGTTACCACAAATTGAGATTATTGCCCCTGTTCCCCACCCAGTTAATCCCCCACCTCCTTCCCCCTCCACACTCCATAACCCTAAGTATGTTCTCTCCCTCTGCAAATCCAACACACCACTGTGGTCCTTCTTTCTTTCCTTCTTTCTCTCTTAGCTCCCACTTATGAGTAAGAACATGTGGTGTTTTTACCTCTGTGCATGGCTTATTTCACTCAACATAATTTTCTCCAAGCTCATCCATGTTGCTGCAAATGGCAGAAATTCACTCTTTTTATGGCAGAGTAGTATTCCATTTTGTATACATACCACATTTTCCTTATACAGTCATCCATTGGTGGACATTTAGGTTGATTCCATATCTTGGCTATTGTAAATAGGAAGAATACAGAATGCTTCATGAATTTGCATGTCATCCTTGTTCAGGGGCCATGCTAATCCTCCCAATTTTAGCATATGTGCTTCCAAAGTGAGCACCCTTCTCAAGTTCTTATTCTTTCTGATGTCTGGCTTTCTGCATCTCTGACTTCTAGATCCAAATTTAAAGAGCTTGTGCGATTTACTCAGGTTCTCCTGCATAATTTCCCTTTTGATTAATTCAAAGTCAACTGAGCAAAATCTGCCAGATCTCTTTTACCGTGTACCATAACCACACGAGTAATATCTTATCGTATTTACAGGAAAGGAAATTATACAAGGGTACTTCCAAAAGTTCATGGAAAGATTTGTATTATCTTTTAATTCAATTTTTCCATGAACTTTTGGAAGTACCCTGGTATAAGGGCCAGAGTCACTAGGAATTGTCTTAAAATTCTGCCTACCATGCTTAAAAAGTTGTTAAAATACATATTCCTGGGACCCACACCTGGAAGTTTCAACTCAGTCGGTCTCAAATTGGCCCAGGTCTCTGCATTGCCTAAAGCTGCCAAGATCTGATAGGCATCCAGGCATAAAATCTTCCTCGTGGCTGTTTCTCTCAAGCCTGGAATAGTTATAACACCTGTTTAATCCTTTCCAGAAGATCTGAATCAGGGAATGGAAAAAAAGAGGTGGGGGGATGAATAAACAAAGTATGGTAAAAGGGGCTTACAGAGAAATACCCAAAGGGGGAAAAGAGAGAGAGAGAGAGCTTTGTCCAAAATCATTTTTAGATTTTCGTCGTTCCTATGACACCCCTAGAAAGTTCAAGCTACTTGGAGAAAGAAGAAATGTGAATGCAAAATGGAAAGGGTGCAGGATGGAAAGATTTCTAAAGATAGATGGTGATGGTTGCTTGATATGAATGTACTTACTGCTACTGAACCGTACAATTAAAAATGAGTAAAAGGGCC
>NW_007727355.1:45325-59911 GCF_000696425.1 Galeopterus variegatus
TTTTAAAAAAAAAAAAAAAAAAAAAACTAGAAAGAACCCAAATGTCCATGAACTGGAAAATGGATAAACAAACATGCCTCATCCGTACAGTAAAATGTTATTTGACAATAAAAAAGGAATGAACTACTGCTACACATAAAACAGACGAACCTCAGAAACATTTTGAGTGGGGCCGGCCCATGGCTCACTCGGGAGAGTGCGGTGCTGATAACACCAAGGCCACGGGTTCGGATCCCATATAGGGATCGCCGGTCAGCTCACTGGGTGAGCGTGGTGCTGACAACACCAAGTCAAGGGTTAAGATCCCCTTACCGGTTATCTTTTAAAAGAAAAAGAAAGAAAGAAAGAAACATTTTGAGTGAAAGAAACCAGACACAAAAGAATACATAGTGTGTTCTTTCATGTATCGGAAATTTAATAACAGGCAATTTTAGCCATGGCGATGGAACTCAGAACATTGGTTATATCTGGGGTAATGCGCTGCTTGGAAGGGGCACATATGAACTTTCCGAGGTGATGAGAATGCTCTAAATCTTGATAGGATTGTGAGTTACACAAGTAAAAGCATTTGTCAGAGCTCTTTGAGCTATACCTTTTAATCATGGAAGATATATCTCAATTTTTAAAGAAAAACACACTCTGTGGTTTGAGTGCTACAATTAGTATAATTTACCTCACAAATGCTAGCCAGTCCTCTTAAATTCCCATTAGTCCCCACCCCCACTCATGACTCATCCTACCTATGCCTCTCATCCCTCTGCAGAACCAGAGTTCAACACATTTAGATATGCAAATTATTCTGATTATATCATTATACAATATACGCATGCTTTGAAACAACAAACTGTACCCTATAAAAATGTACAATTAGGCTGGCCAGTTAAAATGTACACTTAAGCCACAGTGTCATAACACCAAGGTCAAGGGTTCAGATCCCCATACTGGCTAGCTGCCAAAAAAAAAAAGGCACAATTTTAAAAACTTAATTTTAAAAAAGTGCACCATTTCATTCTATCTTCCTAACAAGCCCTCGGGGTAGTATGGCAGATGGTGTTTTCCAAAGGTAGCTGCCACAATGTCTTCCATCCCAACGGGCCTTTCTCCAATTGTGCCTTACCCCCCTGGAGACAACTTCTCCACCGCCTTGAATCTGGGTGGGTCCTGAGGAAGGTTAGCCCCATGGCAGTTGGCAGAAGTGATTCTTGGGTACGGCATTTAACTGTCCAGGCAGCTTCCACTTCCTGCCTGTTGGAATCCAGCTGCTATGTGAGCCCACCATGCTGTGAGAAACCCAGGTCACATGAGAACATGAACAGGTGCATCATTTGATTGTCCCAGCTCAGTTGCAACCCCTGAAAGCGAACAAGCCTCCAGATGTTTCCAGCTCCCAATAACTCAAGTCACCTCCAACCACTGGAAACTTACCAGACGAGCCCTAGGCATTGTGGAGCAGAAAATAAGCCATTCCCACTATATCTTGCCCTGATTCCTAACCCACCAGATCCATGAGCATAATAGAATTGTTTTATGTCACTAGGTTTGGGGGATTTGTTACACAGCATTGGATAACTGGGACACTCTCCAAAGAAAATACAACAGGTCAGGTAATAATTAATGAACGGATGGGAGGAGAAATCTTTTATTTAAATGGGGTGTCAGGTAAGAAGATGACTTTGAAGCTGAGCATTGAATGATAACAGAAACCTACATGTGAGGATCTGGGAGAGGAGCCTTCCAGACAGAGGGCACAGCCTGTGCAAAGGCCCTGAGGCAGTGCCATGCCTGACATGTTGGAGGAACAGCATGGAGGCCTATGTGGCTGGAACACAGTGAGTGAGGGGGTGAGTGGGAGATGGAGAGGGTAGGGAGGTGACAGTAACAAATCGTGTGTGATCTCATGAGCCCTAGTGAAGAGCTGGGACTTTTTTCTAAGAGCAATAGGGACACACTTAAAGTTATTGAGGTAATGGAGCCAGGGACACCCCCCCACACACACAACCAGGCACACTGCCAGTGCATCAGGGCCTTCCTGGGGTCCTGAGGTATGGATCTGGGGACTGGACCTCCCTTCCACAACCAGGCACACCGCCAGCACCAAGGAGCATGCCAAAAACATCACCTCCATGTGGGCGGCCCACCACAGCCACCATAATAACTACGGCTGCTGCAAAAGTGGCTAGACCCCGCAACCATCATGTACATGGTCCACCTGCCACTGGAGTGCGTTTACACAAGGAGAGTCACCAGCAGAGACCAAAGAAAAGAAGAAGATGTCTCTCTCCACAAAGCCCATTCCAGAGTGACAGAAGCAGCATCTGCTCTACAATAATATTGAGAGACCTGGACACACCTCTCAGCACTGGACACATCATCTTGGCAACAAATCAACAGAGTTGCCATTACCCGTTCAGAGGAAGAGAAGAAATCCAAGGTAATTAGAGGGGGGAGGGGGAGGGAAAGGGGGATGGGGAGAGATTGGACAAGGGGCATAAAGAATAAGTACGATTTGTAACAATATATATGCTAGTAATATTTATTTGATCAACATATGTCAATGTTGAACCCCAAAATAGGTATAATCAATTGTGATTCAATAAAAAAAATTCACTGGGTGAGCGTGGTGCTGACAACACCAAGTCAAGGGTTAAGATCCCCTTACCGGTCAATGTTGAACCCCAAAATAGGTATAATCAATTGTGATTCAATAAAAAAAATTTTTTTAAGTACTTTAGGAAAACATAAATGTTACTGGCAAAGTGCTTCTCTGTGGACTTGCAACAGTTTACAATCTACTCCTTAGGCAAAGCTCAGATCTTCATTGCTTCCTTTATCCTAACTCCCTTCAAAGAGGCCTAAACCAAAAAGCATATAATAAAATCAAAGACCTCAAAAAATAAATAAATAAAGTGATTGAGCTAGCACCAATTCCTACTCAGTAGAGCCCCCATTTCTCCACTTCTATCCAGCTCCACAACCACCATCCAAGCCAACAAGATCTTTCTCCAAGAGGCATCTACCAGCCTCCCAATCATGTTCCTGCTTGCAATTTTCCCAGCACAATCCTAGCTTAAAACCTTCCAATGGCTTTCCATGGAAGATAGAAAAAAGTTCAAACTCTTAAATCTGCATAGAAGGGCCTCATGGTTTCTCTCATTCTTCATTCCCTACCTATCCACCTCACTGCTCCCCTGCAACGACACTGGTTTTTCTGGGCCCCAAATACACTTGGCTTTTTCCCGCCTCAGGACCTTTGCACTTGCTGTGCTCTTTTCCTGGGATGCTTTTCCCAGTGGAGCTTCCCATGGGTAGATTTTTGTCATCATTCAGATCTCAGCTCATATGTCGCCTTCTAAGAGAAGATAACCCTGACCATCATTTGAAAGTAGACCTCCTTCACTGAATTACAATGCAAATTGAACTCCCAGCTTTCTGTGTTGTCTGCTGTTAAGGCAAGGGTGTTGATGGTGAAGGAATGAATCCCAAAAACTGGAGTGGGAACTGTATTAGTTTGCTTGGGCCGCCATAACAAAATAGCACAGACTGTGTGGTTTAAACAACAGGAATTTATTTTCTCAGAGTTCTGAAAGATAAAAGTCTAAGGCCAAGGTTCCAGCCAATTTGGTGTCTGGTGAGGGCTCTCTTCCTGGCTTGCAGACAGCAGCCTTCTCTCTGTCCTCACATGGTCTTTCTTTGGTGCCCTCCTGTGTAGACAGAGAGAAAGGGAGCTCTCTGGTATCTCTTCTTATAAGGACGCTTATCCTATCTGATCAGGGTCCCACCCTTATGACCTCATTTAACCTTAATTTCTTCCTTAGAGTCCCCATCTCCAAATACAGCCAAACTGGGAGCTAGGACTTTTGTGTGGGAGGAATGGAGGAGTAGGACTCACCAACACTGAGTCCATAACATTCCAACCCTGGTTCCCCAACCCTGGTTCCTTCTTACATGCAAAATTTATTTATTCCATCCAACTGCCCCCAAAGTCTTCATTCACTCCAGCATCAACCCTAAAGTCTAAAGTCCAAAGCCTCAAGTAACTATCCTCTGAATCAGATACGTGTGAGTTTCAAGGTACAATTCATCCTGAGGCAAAATTCCTCTCCAGCTGCAAACCCATGAAGCCAGACAAGCTATGTGCTTCCAAAATACAGTGGTGGGACAGGGAGGCATAGGATAGACATTCCCATTCCAAAAGGGAGAAATCAGAAGGTAGATAGGAGTGACAGATCTCAAGAAAGCCCAGAATCTAGTAAGGAAAATTTCATTAGATCTTAAGGACCGAGAATAATCCTCTATGGTTCAATCCTCCACCCTTCAGTCCCAGCATCACCCTTGAGTGACTCAGTGGTGGAATTCCACCCCCAGGCTCAGGCCCTCAAGGCTCTCTGCAGTGACCCCACCCATGCAGCTGTAGTCGCCACCTGGCCCCCTGAAACTAAGGAGAAAACAGCCTTGCCCCTGGGTTTGTGATGAGAGAGGCAATTCTGATGCTATCTGAATTGCCTTTGAGGTCATTCTTCCCTTTTATTGAAGGATAATGCATATTCACAGCCAAATAACTTTATCCTGTTGAATCCTAGAAGACTGAAATTCTTGCTTTATTTTGTTCTGTCTCTGCTCCCTTTAGTTTAAACAGGCAGTGTCTCTGCTGGTGTAATCCCATCTCTGTCCCTGACTTCTGCTGAGATTACTGGTTATATTGTTCTTCACACCCAAACTAACCTACTTTTCAACCTACTTTTAGCCACAACCTTATTGTTCTCTTCAGAACAAGCTTTCTCATTTTTTGTGCTATGAACAGGACAAGAATTTTTTGAATCTACAAGATCTGATTCCTTTTTGCTTAATCACTTCATTTCATCTCTCTCCTCTTACATTTTACTGTAAATTTTAAGGAGAAACCAAGTCACACCTTCAATACTTTGCTTAGAAATCTCCTCGGCTTAATATCCAATTTTGCTCCTTTCAAGATCTGCCTTCCACAAAACACAAGGATATGAACACAATTTAGCCAATCTATTTGCCACTTTATAACAAGGATCACCTTTCCTCCAGTTTCCAAAAAGCTTTTCCTCATTTCTATCTGAAACTTCACCAGAATGGTCTTTAATGTCCATATTTCTATTAACGTTCTGTTCGTGATATGTATGAGGGTACTTCAAAGTTCATGGAAAAATCAACAGGAAAAATCTGTAGCGTTTTTAATACTCCAATAACAAGCTAACAGAAAAAGAAGTCAAGAAAGCTAACTCATTTACAATAGTCATCAAAAAATAAAATACCTAGGAATACATTTAACCACAGAGGTGAAAGATCTCTATAACAAGAAGTTCAAATCACCATTGAAAGAAGTTAAAGAGAACACAAAAAGATGGAAAGACATTCCATGCTCTTGGTTAGGAAGAATTAATATTGTCAAATGACCATACTACCCAAAGTAATCTACAGATTCAATGCAATCCCCATCAAAGTACCAATGATATTCTTCACAGAAAAAAAAATCCTAACATTCATATGAAAAAACAAAAGACCCCAAAGAGCCAAAGCAATCCTGAGCAAAAATAAATAAATAAATAAAGCCAGAGGCACAACACTATCTGACTTCAAATTATACTACAAAGCTATAGTAAATAAAACAGCATGGTACTGGCATAAAAACAGACACTTGGACCAATGGAATAGAGAACCCAGAAGTCAACCCACAAATTTACAGCCAGCTGATCTTCAACAAAGGCACCAAGAACATACAATGGGGAAAAGACTGCCTCTTCAATAAATGGTGCTGAGAAAACTGGACATCCATATGCAGAAGAATGAAATTAGACCCCTACCTCTTACCATATACCAAAATCAACTCAAAATGGATTAAAGACTTAAGTATAAGACTTGATACTATAAAACCCCTAAAAGAAAACATAAAGGAAACACTTCAGGAGGTAGGAATGGGCAAAGACTTTATGAATAAGATCCCTAAAGCACAAGCAACAAAAGGAAAAATAAACAAATGGGATTATATCAAACTAAAAAGCTTCTGCACAGCAAAAGAAACAATTAACAGAGCAGAAAGACAACCTACAGAATGGGAAAAAATATT
Organism: Galeopterus variegatus; assembly: GCF_000696425.1. NCBI lineage: Eukaryota > Metazoa > Chordata > Mammalia > Dermoptera > Cynocephalidae > Galeopterus > Galeopterus variegatus. The sequence goes on from NW_007727355.1 coordinate 51,420, forward strand.
CACAAACTATGCATCTGACAAAGGATTAATATCCAGAATATAGAAGGAACTCAAACAAGTTAACAGTAAAAAGAAAAAACCAATTTTAAAATGGGTAAAGGAGCTGAATAGACATTTCTCAAAGGAAGATGTACAAATGGCCAACAGACACATGAAAAATGCTCAACATTACTCAGCATCAAGGAAATGCAGACCAAAACCACATTGAGATACCATCTCACCCCAGTTAGACAGGCTATTATGAAAATGACAGAGAATAACAGATGCTGACAAGGATGTGGAGAAAGGGGAACCCTCCTATACTGTTGATGGGACTGTAAATTAGTATAGCCATTATGGAAAACGGCATGGAGGTTCCTCAAACAAGTACAGATAGAACTGCTGTACAATCCAGCAATTCCACTGCCAGGTGTATAACCAAAGGAAGAGAAACCATCATGTCAAGGAAATACCTGCCCTCCCATGTTCATCACAGCTTTATTTACAAAAGCCAAGATATGGAACCAACCTAAATGTCCATCATTGGATGACTAGATAAGGAAAATGTGGTATGTATACACAATGGAATACTATTCTCCCATAAAAAAGAATGGAATACTGCCATTTGCAGAAACACGGATGAACATAGAAAAAATCATGTTAAGTAAAATAAGCCAGGCACAGAAAGAGAAATACCGCATGTCCTCGCTCATAAGTGGAGGCTAAAAAATAAACAGATAAATATTTTTTTAAAAGAAAGATACAACAATCACCACAATGCATTGAACTTTCAGAAGGAGAGAACAGAACTGAGGTCACCAGAGGTGGGAAAGGGAGAGACAGATGGGGGTAAGGAAAGAATTGGTAAAGGGCCAAAAATCAATTACATTGTATGATGTTGAATATACTAATTATCCTGATTTGAGCATCACATATTGCACACAGGTATTAACATTCAACCCTGTACCCCACAGATATGTACAATCAACTGTGTTTCAATAAAAAATAAATACGATAAAGTAAAAATAAAGTTCATAGAAATATTTGTGCTATCTTTTAATTCTATTTTTCCATGAACATTTTGAAGTACACTCATATTCTGTAAGATGATAGAAGCTTTCTCTATAGCTCTCTTCTTTTCTTTATGAACCCTCACCAGAATTGCCTTTACTGTGCATGTTTCTACCAATGGTTTCTCCAAAACAATCTAGGCATTTTCTTCCAAACACCTCAAAACTTTTCCAGCCTCTACCCATCACCCAATTCCAAAGCCATACCCACATTTTTAGGTTTTTTGTGACCACAGAACCTCATTTCTTCACACCAAAATCTGTAATTAGTCAGTTTGGGCTGCCATAACAAAATATCACAGACTGCGTTGTTTAAACAACACAAATTTCTTTTATCACAATTCTGGAGGCTAGAGGTCCAAGGTCAAGGTTCCAAACAACTTGGTTTCTGGTGACAAATCTCTTTATGGCTGGAAGACATTAACCTTCTCATTATGTCCACACATAGTCTTTCCTCAGTGTATATACAGACAGAATGAGAGAGAGGAAACTCTGGTGTCTCTTCCTACAAGGACACCAATCTTACCAGATCAGTGTCTTGCCCTTTTGTCCTCATTTAACTTTAACTACCTTCCTAAATGCTCCATCTCCAAACTGGAAGCTAGGGCTTCAACATATGAATTTGGGGGAACACAAACATTCAGTTCATTACAGGGACATACAGGATGATTCTGAAGAAACTGAGAACACTGAATTCCTAAATTCTTTGTTTATTTCTATTTTTTTAGCTCCCACTTATGAGTGAGTGAGCACATGTAATATTTCTCTTTCTGTGCCTGGTTTATTTCACTTCACATAGTTTTCTCTAAGTTCATCCATGTTGCTGCAAATGGCAGAATTTCATTCATTCTTTTTGATGGCAGAGTAGTATTCCATTGTGTGTATATACCGCATTTTCTTTATCCAGTCATCCATCAATGGACATTTAAGTTATGAACCCCTAAATTCTGATGGGTCTTCTTTGCCAGTCAAGCAGCAACTCCACGATCATTTGAAGAGACTAATCCTCCTTTGTCTGAGGTGGCTGACTTGCAAGACATTGTTTATCCCCCTCAAGACCCACCACCAATTTTTCCTTCTACACCTACAACTAAGCTCCAGTCCCAGCAGACCCCAAAAGGCAAAGTACAAAGTGCAACCCTAGAGGTGAGTTACCACATGATTTCTCCAATTTATACAGAAAGAAAACCAGGGGAAATGTGTGAGAATCGATATTAAGGGTGTGGTGTAATGATGGAAGGAACATAAAGTTGGATCAGGTTGAATTTATTGACATGGGTCCTGTGATGGTTAATTTTATGTGTCAACTTGACACAAGATGCTCAGATAGTTGTTTAAACATTATTTGCTTAAACATTATTCTGGATGTGTCTGTGAGGGTGTTACTAAGTGAGACTCACATTTAAATTGGTAAACTGAGTAAAGCCAATTGCCCTCCCCAGCGTGGGTGGGCCTCGTCCAATCCGTTGAAGGCCTGACTAGAACAAAAGGCTGAGCCAGGAAGAATTTGCTCTCTCTGCCTGATGGTTTTGAGCTGAGATGCTGGTCTCCTCCTGACTTTAGACCTGGACTGGAACTTTCACCATTAGCTCTCCTGGTTCTCAGTCCTTTGGACTGCAGATCTTAGGCTTCATAATTGTGTAAGCCAATTCCTTACAATAAATCTCCACTCTATAAATCTCCTTCTATATAATAATAATAATACACTGTCATTCATATATATATATATGAATATACATGAATTTATATATATATATATATATATATATATATCCTCTCTATATATATATATCTCCTTCCATATATGCATACACACACACACACACACACACACACACACACACACACGTGTCCTCTTTATTCTGTTTCTCTGGAGAACCCAACTAATACAGGTCTCTAAGCAGAAATTCTGTGTTTAATGTTGCAGCATGAGGGATTAGAAAGGGCTCTAACAGTTTAATCGGTGCCTGAAACATGGCCCAAAAGCTGGCCTATGCTAAATGAAGTTGAAATGCCAGAACTGCCTCAGTATACAAGGAAGGGAAGGGATACAAAGGCTCAGGGAGGTTGGAATGTTAAAGTGGATTTACCATGTAAGACCTGTTCACCCACCCTGTGAAGGTGTGGAAGGACATACCTTTCAAGACTATAAAAATAAATTTGTCGGGGGAGCCCCAGCATCCCTGAAGAGCTCTGTGATCACCCTTCTCTGTAGGTAAGGTCAGAATTTTCAGGGGGACCTGCTGCCACTGAATGGGAAAACCTAAATACAATGGAGATAATTAGATACCCGTGTGTCAGGGGCCAATTGGCCACTTAATCACCAAAGGCAAGGGGGGCTTAGTTACCATAATTGGCAGTAGAGTCACAGCAGAGTCAGGATAGTCTGACTCACAGAGACCTACTTGGCTACCTGATCATGGTGTTCCTAGAATTAAAGATACTACATTCTTAATTGATCTGTATAAGCAGAAAAGTTCTAGGTCAAGTGAACAAAAGTCTAATTTGAATCATACAAACAGAAAGTCACAGCCCTTCAATCACTTCTGGGAGTTGAGCTAATTTACGAAGCTCAACTTTATAAAGAACCGTTCGAATGAAGGGGAGGCTAAATCACCTTAAGGATGGACCCTGGTGCACTGTCAAAATTTCATACTGTTAAACTTCCTTTGCCTTCCGCAAAGGGACCTATGGCCTTTTACCAGAATGAGTGTGCATTGGGGAAAAGGACATTGATCTTTCACATTGACTCTGAACTGACACTCAATCCAAGAAACCCAAAACATCACCAGTGGTCTCCCAGGACCTAGTGGAGATCGGGTGACCAACGGGGCTGAGGTCTCAGTCACGGTGGGTCCAGTGGGAGCTCTAACCATCCTGTGATTATTTCCCAGGTCAAGATGCATAATTGGAATAGTTATACTCAGCAGCTGGCCAAATCCCCACACTGGTTCCCTGACCTATGGAGTGAGGGCTATTATAGTGGGAAAGGCCACGTGGAAACTCCTAAAACTACCTCTACTTAGGAAAATAGTAAACCAAAAGTAACGCTGCATTTCTAGAGGGATTCCTAGAGAGATTGCAAACATTAGTGCCTCCATCAAAGTCTTGAAGGATGCAGAGGTGGTGATTCCCACCACATCCCCATTCAACGCTCCTATTTGGCCTGTGCGGCACACTGATGGATCTTGGAGAATGTCAGTGGATTATTAAAAGCTCAACCAAATGGTGACTTCACTTGCAGCTGCTGTACAAGATGCATATTCATTGCTTCAACAAATCAATACATCCCCTGGTACCACGTATGTAGCTATGGATCTGGCAAATGCTTTTTTTCTCCCTACCTGTTAGTAAAGACCTCCAGAAGCACTTTGCTCTCAGCTGGCAAAGCCAGAAATACACCTTCACTGTCCTATCTCAGGGGGATATCAATCCTGAAGTCCTATGTCATGATTTATTTTGCAGGGGTTTTGTTTGATCTCCTTTCCTGTCCACAAGACATCTCTGTTACATTGATGACATTATGCTGATGGAAACTAGTAAGCAAAAAGTAGGAACTACTCTAAACTTATTGGTGAGACAATTGTGTGTCAGAGAGTGGGAAACAAACATGACAAAAATTCAGGAGCCTTGTACATCAGTGAAATTTCAAAAAGTCCAGTGGAGTGGACAGATTGAGACATCTCTCCAAAGGTGAAGGATAAGTTGTTGCATCTGGCCCCTCCTACAACCAAGAAAGAGGGGCAATTCTAGTGGGTCTACTTGTTTTTTGGATGCAATTTCCTCATTTGGGTGTGTTACTCCTGTGCGTTTACCAAGTGACATAAAATACTGCTAGCTTTGAGGGGGGCCCAGAGCAGGAGAAGGCTGTGCAACAGGTCCAGGATGCTGTGCAAGATGCTCTTGCCCCTTGGGCCATATGATCCAGCAGATTCAATGGTGCTTAAAGAGTCAGTGGCAGGGAGGGATGATGTTTGGAGCCTATGCAGGTTCTTTAGTTGAATCACAGTGCAGGCCTTTAGGATTTTGGAACAAAGCCCTGTATATTTGTTCATTTCTGTTGCTTATAACAAAATACACAGACTGGATAATTGGTAAGAAAATAAAATTATTGCTTACAGTTTCAGAGGCTGGGAAATCCAAAGTCTGGCAAAACTTACAGTGAGAGTCTTCTTTGGTGGTGGCTTTACAGCAATGCAGGGGTCTCACATGGTAGAAAATAGCGGAGCAGAGAGAGATTCTCATGTGCTCTCCTTTTAAAACCCTCAGAACCACACCCTGACCACCATTATTAATCTATTCACTGGAACATGGCCCTCCAACCTAATCCCGTCTTAAAGGCCCCACCTTTCAATTACCATAATAGGATTTCCCACCCTTTTAACACTGTCACAATGGGTGTCAAGTTTCGGAGGGATACTCAGTCCCAGGCATCCTGCCATCCTCTGCAGATAACTACTCTCCATTTGAAAAACAGCTCTCGGCCTGCTACTGGGCCTTAGCAGAGACTGAACACATAACCATGGGTATGAGCTGCCCATCATAAACTGGGTGTTATCGGACCCGCCAAGCCATAAAGTTGGGCATACGCAGCAGCACTCCATCATCAATGGAAGTGGTATATACGTGATCTGCCGAGCATGTCCTGAGGGCACAAGTAATCTACATGAAGACGTGGTCCAAGTGCCCCTGGTCCCCACTGCTGCTATGCTGCCTTCTCTCTCCCAGCCTGCACCAGGAGCTTCATGGGGTGTTCCCTATGATCTGTTGACAAAAAAAGAGAAGACTAGGGCCTGACTTACAGATTGTTGTGCATGATATGCAGGCACCACCCGAGGTGGACAGCTGCAGCCTTACAGCTCCTTTCTGAGACATCCGTGAAGGACAGCAGTGAGGGAAAATCCTCCCAGTAGGGAGAACGCTGGGCAGTACACCTGGTTGCTCACATTACTTAGAAGAAGAAGTGGCCAGATGTTGTTATGCCCTGTTTCACGGGCTATGTCCGATGGTTTGGCCGGATGGTCAAAGATTTGGAATGAACATGATTGGAAAATTGGTGGCAAGGAAATTTGGGGAAGGGGTTTGTGGACAGACCTCTATGAATGAGTAGAAAAATCAAAAATATTTGTGTCCCGTGTAAATGCTCACCAAAGAATGACCTTGGCAGAGAAGGATTTTAACAGTTAAGTGTATAGGATGACCTGTTCGGTGGACACCAGTCAGCTTTATTCCCCAGCTACCCCTGTCATCACCCAATGGACTCATATATAAGGTGGCCTTGGTGGCAGGGATGGAGGTTGTGCGTGGGCTCAGCAACATAGACTTCCACTCACCAAGGCTGACCTGGCCATGGCCGACTCTGAGTGCCCAGTCTGCCAGCAGCAGAGACCAACACTGAGCGCCCAGTATGGCACCATTCCCCATGATGATCAGCCAGATACCTAGTGGCAGGTTGATTACACTGAATTGCATCCATCACAGAAGAGGCAGCATTTTGTTCTTACTGGAATAGACACTCTGGATACAGACTTGCCCTCCTTGCATGCAATACTTCTGCCAAAACTACCATCTGTGGATTTATAGAATGCCTTATTCACTGTCATGGTATTCCCCACAGCATTGCTTCTGCCCAAAAAAGTGTAGCAATGGGCTCATGCTCATGGAATTCACTGGTCTTACAGTGTTCTCCACTATCCTGAAGCAGCCAGCTTGACAGAATGGTGGAATAGCCCTTGAAGATTCAGTTACTATGCCAGGTAGGCAGCAATATCTTGCAGAAGTGGGACAAAGTTTTCCAGAAAGCGGTATATGCTCCAAATCAGTGTCCAACATACGGTGCTGTTTCTCCCAAAGCCAGGATTCACAGGAACCTGGTGGCACCACTCACCATTACCCCTGGTGACTCACTAGCAAAAGTTTTGCTTCCTGCCCTTGTGCCCTTGTGCTCTGCTGGCCTAGAGGTTCCAGAGGGAGGAATGCTGCCCCCAGGGGACAACAGCAATTTTATTTCATTGAACTGGAAGTTAAGACTATCAGTTGGCCACTTTGAGCTCCCCATGCCTCTGAACCAACAGGCAAAGCAGGTAGTCAGCTATGCTGGCCGGGGTAATTGATCCTGACTACCAAAGGGAAGTGAGCCTGCTTCTCCACAACTGCGGTGAGGACGAGTGTGTCTGGAACACAGAAGATCTCTTAGTGTTAGCACGCCCAGTGGTTAAGGCCAATGGAAAACTATGACAACTCAATTCAGGCAGGACTATGAACGGCCCAGACCCTTCAGAAATGAAGGCTTGGGTCACTCCACCAGGCGAAGGACCACAACCAGGAGAGGTGTTTCCCGAGGGCAACGGGACTACAGAGTGGGTGGTGGAGTGGCAGTTATAAATACCAGCTATGACCACGTGACTAGTTGCAGAAACAAGCGCTGTAATTCTTGCCAGTGCTTCTTCCCTATTTTGTAATGACTCGTGTGTGTGCGTGCGTGTGTGTGTGTGTGTGTGTGTGCGCGCACGCGCGCGCACTGACCTTACATCATAGTATTTAAGTTACAGGATATCAAGAAGACTGAAGATCACCCAGGGACTTTTTATCCTCTTCTGGGGGGAAGGATAGTGCATTTTTGCTTTTATGCAGGATAGTTGTATCATGTTAGGTAGAAATTGGAGCTTATTATTGTCTTTATTTGGAGATGAAGTGTGGTTTAAAGAAATGCGTATAACCTTACATATGCAAGTTAACAAGGGGTAGATTTGTGATGGTTAATTTTATATGTCCATTTGGCTAGGCTGTGGTGCCCAGATGGTTGGTCAAACACCAGTCTAGATGCTGCTGTGAAGGGTTTTTTTTTTTAGGTGTGATTAACAGTTAAATCAGGTGACTTTGAGTAAAGCCTACCTTGGGTAAAGTACCTGGCAGACCCTCCATCATATGGGTGGGTCTCATCCAAACAGTTGATGGCTTTAAGAGAAAAAGACTGAGATCCCCTAAAGGAAGCAGAAATTGTGCCTTCAGACTGCCTAAAACCTTTGGATTCAAGCTGTAGCACCAACTCGTCCCTGAGTCTCCAGCCTGCCAACCTGCCCTGCAGATTTTAGACTTACCGGCTCCCAGAATCATGTGAGCCAATTCCTTAAAATAAATCTCTCTCTCTCTCTCTCTCTGTGTGTGTGTGTGTGTGTGTGTGTGTGTGTGTGTGTGTCCACAGGCCATACAGTCTCCATCACAGCTACTCAACTCTGCTGTTGTAGCATGAAAGCAACTACACATAAACAAATTATCATGGCTGTGTTCCAATAAAACTTCACTTACAAAAACAGGCAATGGGGGCCGGCCCGGTGGCGCACTGCTACAGTGCGCCGCTTGGGAAGCGCGGCGGCGCTCCCGCTGAGGGTTCGGATCCCACATACGGACCGGTTCCCGCTCACTGGCTGAGCGAGGTGTGGG
>NW_007727355.1:60087-66202 GCF_000696425.1 Galeopterus variegatus
GGTCCCGGTCCGGTACGGGCGCGACACTGAGGGTTGCGATCCGTTGCCGGACACGAAAAAAGACAAAAAGGGAAAAAAAAAAAACAGGCAATGGGCTACATTCAGCCTGCAAACAATCCAACTCCTGATCTAGAATATAAGCTGTTGAAAGCAAAAACTCGGTGTCTCTTTTTTGTTCCGCATCCCCAGCACCTAGAAAAAAGTTAGCACATTAAAAACTCCCTTAAACATATGCTGAATAAATGAATGAGTGAATGAAAAAGTATTCTCTAATCTCTCCCTGGTCATTCAATTCCTTTGCATTTTAATGTCTTTGAACTTTAATGACCAATGGTATTTACTCTTTAAACTTTAATATCTCTGAAAATTTGAGTGGTTTTACTGAAAGTCAAGGCAGTATCCTTAGACATTTGATTATTGGTGTACTGAAATATTATTTAATCTAAAATAAAATCTTCGTAGAGAAATGACTTAAACTTATGCTGAAATCTTCTGCTGGCTCTGTTAGCATTGTTTCTTCAGGTGTTCATTCTTTTTTGCTGTTATGGAACTTGGGATGTGTCTTTTATGGTATTGATTTTGGTCACATGCCTGGTGATCTCTTGCCTGCTCATCTTGGTGTTTGCAAATCCCAGTTCTCATGCCTGTTGAATTTAATATAACCTGATATCAGAAGAGGCATGCTGATCACTTGACATTTTATATCCACTGATTTAGCCTAAGAAAAAATGCCATCATCGGATCTGCTTGATATGGGAGCCAGAGGAAAGAGGAAAGCTAATCCAACTAGTCCCGTGTTTCTTTCTAAATAGTCACCTTGGCAAAGGCCCCAGAACTTCCTCCTAATTATTGAATCTATTCACACTGCATTTGGAATTTCCTAGAACTGCCCCAGTCTCTGAGGCTGCGGTTTCCTCTGGTTTTTCTTCTTAATAACCTTGATCTTGTCTTACTCACCTTAAATGAGACTTCCAAATTATATCCATAACAGCAAGAAGGAGACAGAGACAGGTTGAGAGACAAAGAGATAGAGACACAGAGAGATAGAGAGGATAGAGACAGAGACGGAGAGATGCAGAGAGCAAGTAAGTAAAAAGCAAATGGGACTAACATTAACAGTTGGTGAATCCGGGTAAAAGACATATGTGTGTTCTTTGTAGTCCTCTCATCATGTAACTCCTCTTTAAATTTGAAATTACTTCCAAATAATAACTTTTTTTAAGAAGCTGTCTCTACAAGCTATCTCAAATTCTTCACTACTAATTTCTACTATTATTTCTAATATTGCTATTAGTATTATTAGTATGACTAATACTTATTAGTAGTAATACTACTACTAACTTCTCAAAGCCAGTCTGATGCAACTTGATCCATTCGTGCCACTGAAAATAGCCCTTGTAAAACCCCACACAATTGTCACAATTTAAAATCTGGTAAATATTTCCCGTTCTCACCTTAACAGATTCTCACCTGCACCGGACACCACTGACCACTATTTCCTTTTTGAAACACATTTCTCGGCCTCCCACACTGAGCCATTGACTTGCAACCTTAGATGCTTCCGTCTTAGATAGAGGTCATTTGGCTGCATGGAACAGAACACACCCCAGAAGAAAATTCATAAGAGGATATACAGGTGTCTCATGGTTCCCAAGGGTAAATAGTCGGTGTACTGGGTTGAACAGTGTCCCCTCAAAATTCATATCCTTCCTGGGATTTCAGAACATGATCTTATTTGGAAATAGAGTCTTTGCAGATGTAATTAGTTAAATTAGATGAGGTCATACTGGAAGAGGGTAGAACCTAGATCCAGAGTGAATGGTATCTTTATAAGAAGAAAAGAGACTCCTAGAGGGAAGACAGCCATGTGAAAACAGAGGCAGAAAGTGGAGTGTCTACAAACCAAGCAACCACCAGAAACTGGAAGAGACAAGGAAGGATCCTCCCCTAGAGCCTTCAGAGGGAGCGTGGCCCTGCCTACACCTTGAATTTGGACTTCTGGCATCCAGAACTGCAACAGAATAAACTACTCTTGTTTTAAGCCTCTCAGATTATGATACTTTTTCTCAGCAGCCCTAGGAAACTAATGCACTAGGGTATCCCACGTCCCCAGGAAGGAGCATGTAGGAAACCAAAGCAGCTCCTGTCTCTTTCTAGGGCTCTGTGGTCTCACCTGTGAAAATGCACACATTTTCCATTTCTCCTCTCTATACATGGGCCCTGCTAAGCTTCTGTCTCACAAACAGTTTCCAATTGCTGACTCAGAGTCTCTGGAGCCGGACCCACCCACATTCCTGGGAAGAAGTTCTGATTGGCCCAGCTTGAGTCACGTGTTGACCCTGACCCCATCAGCTGAGCCAGAGGAATTGAAACACCTGGTGCCAGGAGTGCTATTCAAAATAAGCAACAACCCTCCTAGTCAGAAGATGACCAATCAGATTTGAGGTTGGCCCCTGAGCCAGAGTTCTGGGGACCACCCTCCCCAGGGTGCAATTCTGGTGCACCAGGTGTTAAGGTTTGGGTTGCTGGGTCAGAGGGCCATTGTAGAGGTCCAGAAGAAGCATCTAGCAATGGAGGCGGGACTAACAGACTCATCCTGCCAGATGGGGAAATCATGGGACTGGAGAAAATGGCCAGGTCTGGAGAGAGGAGAGGAACAGTGGTGTGCTGGTAAACATTCAAGCACCGGCTCTCCAGAAGAGGGGGGAAGTGAGTCTGTGTGTGTTTATTATGAATTTTATGGACATAAATTATGTGTAGCACACAATTTAAAATGATAATAAAATATAAATCACTCTTCATTGCAAGTTCCATATAATAAGTCGATTGTCACCAAATGTTTTCCTTGATTTTTCCCAAATTCTTGTATTCATAGCCAACTGATGGGTGTAAGTGAAAGTGAATATAAGTTGATATATTCCTTTTTTATTTTTGGCAGCTGGCTGGTATGGGGATCTGAACCCTTAGCCTTAGTGTTGTCAGCACCATGCTCTAACCAACTGAGCTCACCTACCACGCCCCTACTCCTTTATTTTAAAGAATAAGATGAAATGAGACAAGGATATGTGTCAGGGCTTTACGTTTTTGTGAATGACATGAGCAACTTCTTTGTTGAATCAGAAAATGGTTTTAAAACACTAGACAAATGCTTACTCGATTTTTTGTGCTATTTGCAACGTAACAGCTGCAGAGGAGATACACTTTTAAGTTCAATCTACATGGCTCACGTTGTCATTTTCTCCAACACTTTCTTAAGCCTAGGTAATCAATAAACAATAAGTCCCCTGACCTGTGGTATTTGCTGATTCCTGTGCTGTAAACACTCTCACCGTGGCTGATTTCAAAGTACCAGTGTGACATCACTAAGCACAGAGTTGGGGGAAGACACTCGGTGGAACACCATTACACAGTCTTTCCACCACACAGATACAATCGAGGTAGAAAACCTCAAGAGCATGCACAAGTAATGGTAAAATGGAAATAATAAAATCTCTACGGCATAAGACAGTTGTGGGCCTCGGAATAAGATAACTCACACTGTCTGGCGTATAGTAAATGCTCAATACACAGTCGTCATTACATTTATAAATATTTTATTATCCCGTACAATGCACAGTCGCATACGGGGCCACGTGGTCCAGCCACGCAGAATCACACACGATCACATCACAAAGCTGTGGACTTGCACGCCGAGATACAACAGACCGTCAGCTCCCCAAAGCCTGAGGTTTTTTGTCTGTCTCATTCATGGCTGTGTCCCCGGCACTTAAAACAGTGCCTGACACACAGTAGGTGCTGAATAAATATCAGTGGGATACATGGATGAAGCTCACTCAGCAATTACACGTACCCCAAAGCTAGCCCCCTGACTCACACGGCGAGGTGGGGGCGGGGGTTGGGGGCGAGTCCATGTTTCTCACGTATTGACATAAATAAGGATTTGGGGGAGGGTGTCCGTTTTGTTTTGTGATGTCTCTCTGGTACCTGCAGGATGCCTGGCACATCGCAGATACTCAATAAATATTAAGTACAATGAATTAATATAAAGTATAGGTCTGAGCTCAGGCTCAGAATAAATACCAAGAGTTCAGCCTGGGGCAAAAGTGGGTGAAGATAGTCCTCGAGGAGGGGTCAGCAGCGGAGACCCCCGCCCAGCCCCGGGTGAGGTAGAGCAACCGAGCCCCGGCACCAGGGCCCACAACGAAGCAAGGACAGCAGGATTCCGTCTCTGTCCAGGTGGCTGGCACCCAGGCCGGGCATCACGTGGGCCGCGGTGAGGGGCGTCCGGCGGGGACTTGGGTGGTCACGCGAAAGAGGCCCAAGACCGTGGCGCCCTGGGCGAGCTGCCAGGCGAAATGCGTCCCCGCCTCGGCCCTCAAGTGGGCGCTCAGGCGCTGCCCGGCGCCCAGGTGCAGCAGGCGGCCCCGGAAACCGAAGGCCGAGTTCGGAGTCGGCTGCGGCGGCAGGTCCACGGTCAGGGTCAAGGCGGCGGCCCCGGAGCTCAGCGGCTGCAGGTGCAGAGCCAGAGAAACGGAGCCCGAGGCGGCGCCGGCCACGACGCGCTGCAGCTCCACTTGCAAGAAGACGTAGTAGACGCCGGCCTCTGCAACCACCAGCTCCTGGGTGTCCTCGTCGTAGCTCAGGCCCGCCGCCAGGGACACGCCTGCCAGGCCCGGGTCGCTGTACCAGCGCAGGGGCCCGTCGGTCAACAGTGCTGTCGGGGGAGGGTGGGGAGAGGTGCACTGAGCGTGGCCGCCGGGCAGGGGCGCAGGCCTGGGGAGGGCGCTCCGAGGGAGGTGGGAGGAAGAGGCGTGGGGGGCGGGCGAGAGACTTCTGGAAGAGGGGAGAGGGAGGGGAAAGAGAGAAGGGTCTCCGGCGGGGAGACGTGCGGAGGAGGGTCTCTGGAAGGGGGTAAGGGAAAGGGTGGGGAGGAGGGTCTGGATCTCCCAGAATCAAGCGGGGGAGACAAAACCAGGCTGGGGGTGGGGTGTGTCCAGCTCCAGCTCTGAGAGGGCAGGGTCTGAGATGGGCACAGACTGAAGTCAGATGGGCAGGAAAAGGCATTCAGAGAGGGCTGGGGGGTAGGTCAGAAAGAGGCACAGCGTGGTACTGACATCACCAAAGTCCAGGGTTCCGTCCCCGTACCGGCCAGCCACCAAGAGAAAAGAGGGACAGATGGAGTTCAAAGAGCTGAGACGACAGCTTTGAGAGGGGCAGGGTGGGAAGGTCGCTGCCAGGACTCCCCCTTCTTTTTTTTTTTTTTTTTAAAGATGACCGGTAAGGGGATCTTAACCCTTGGCTTGGTGTTGTCAGCACCACGGTCACCCAGTGAGCCAACCGGCCATCCCTATATGGGATCCGAACCCACAGCCTTGGTGTCATCAGCACCGCACTCCCCCGAGTGAGCCACGGGCCGGCCCTGTCCCCTTCTGAATACCCAAGGGCGGCGGGAGAAGTGGCACAGGTCACTCACCATTCTGAGCCACCAGCTGCGCGAACGTGCCCTGGGAAGAGAGGAAAAAGAGGAAGGTGGGTGGAGGCCCCGGCAGGCGGCCCCGGCAGCGCCCACAGCCTGCGCCTGGAGCGCGGGTCCCCTCCGTCCCGAAGGAGCGCACGCGCACGCGCAAAGGAGGGGCCTCAACTCGCCCCAACCCGGGCTGCGTGCGGGAGGGACGCGGGATGCTCCAAGGGTCCGGGGGAACAAGGAGGCTTTCTAAGAGATAGCAAAGGAAGTTGGGGGTCCCCTCGGTGTCTCCTGGGACCAGGGACAGAGAATGGGCTTCCCTCTGGGGCCCGGAGGCAGATGGGGTCTCGCGGGGGCGCAGGATGAGAAGGGGCGTTCCCCGTCCCTCAGTCCCAGATGGAGACAGGGAGCCCTCGGGGGGCCGAGAGGGCCAGTGGGGGTCTACTCGCCCCCGGCCCGGGCTGCAGAGGGGGAGTCCCGGAGGGGCGGTCGGGGGCTCCCCGGGGCCTGGATCGGGGCGCGTCTCACCTGCTGCGGGTCGGGGAGGCCGGCGCCGGCATCGAGCGGGAACTCGGGGTCCCCGCGGAGTCTTGGGCTGGGCGCGGGGCCGGGGCTGGGCGAGGCGGGGGTCCCCGGCACCGCCCAGGTTCG
>NW_007727355.1:66758-89744 GCF_000696425.1 Galeopterus variegatus
TCTGCATCTCTGTCTCTCTCTGTCTCTGACTCTCACTGTGTCTCTCCCTGTCTGTCTCTCTGTGTCTCTGCTCTCTGTCACTTTCTGCACCTCTCTGTCTCCCTCTGTTTCTCTCTGTCTCTCACTGTGTCTCTGTGTTTCTCTCTGTGTGTCTATGTCTCTCTGTTTATCTCCACCTCTGTCTCTCTCTGACTGTCCCTGTCTCTCCCTGTCTCTGCCTCTCTCTGTCTTTCCCTTTCTCCTATGTCTCTGGCTCTCTTTCTCTGACTGTCTCTTTCCCCTCCTTCTTGGCATCCCCTAAGCCCTCATCACTGAGACTCCCCCAAGGCTCCCTCAAATCCAGCACTTCCGCAGAGGGGTCAGTGGACAGCCAGGCCTCAAGCAGCTCCATTCCTGGAGCACACATCCCCCCTCAGTGGACCCTGAGTGCAATGCTCAACACACACACACACACACACACACACACACACACCGGCCAAACCCACCTTTCCCAGGACCCCTGGGCCTTCCCTGGCCTGTCCCCACCCACCCACAGGATGCTTCCCGTCAAGAGCCCTTTGGGACCCCACAAGCAGAAGGCTGGAGAGTCCAGGTGAAGAAATTCCCCTTATAGGAAAGAGACGGACTTGAGAGAGACGAAGGAAACTGAAATTTCCCGTTTGCTGTTGCCTGGTGGAGGCGGGGGTGGGAGCAGAGAAGTGGCCCCAAAAGAGGAAGCTCCCCTGGATGGAGAGCGGGTGCCCCTGGGAAAGCCCTGGGCTGTTGTTGAAGTCCTGGTCTGCCCAGAGCAGCATCAGTCAGCATCAGCCAACTCTCCCCCCTCCAGCCTCACTTTCCCCATGGGAAACGGGAGGGGAGGCGGCCCAGGAAGATGATTTCACCCTCTGCCAGCAGCCCGTGAAATGCGGGGAAACTTTGATTCGACTGAAGGAGTGATGCGAGTCCTGCCTCGCCAGGAATCACAGAGAAAACAATACTAACACTGGCTAGTGTAGTTACAAGGTGCTAAACACTTCCGTTCCGGCTGTTCCCAAACTGTGAGGTCTAACCTAGCAACAGCATCACCTAGAATATATCGGCTATGCAAATTCTAGCAGCCCCAGCTAGACGTATTGAAACCGTCAGAGCCCAGAGCTCAGTGTTCTCATGAGCCCGCGGAAAGATTCTGATGTTTGCTTGAATTTGAGAACCCGCTGCATTGGACCAATGTTTTTTTTTTGAGGGGGGAGGGATTTATGTGTTTTTGTATGTTTTTTGCACCTGCCGTCCCTCTGCCTGGAATGTTCTTTGCCCAGATCTACAGCCAGCAGACATCGGCCGGGTTTTCTCCTCCGAGGCTCCAGGCCGCTCTCCCGCTTTCCCTCCCCGCCTCCGCTCTTTCCCCCCGTTTCCTCTTTCCGCCCCGTCTCTCCATCGCCCTGCTTCTCTCTCTCTCTGTCTTTCTCTGCGTCTCGGAGTGTCTCTGGGTGACTGTTTCTGTCCTTTTCCCTGGGAGTCTCCCGAGCTCTGTCTTTCTCTGTCTCCGCCGATGGGCTCTGCAGAGGGTGGCTGGGGATCTTTTTCTCTGCGTGTGTGTCTCTGCCTCTGTCTCTCTGTGTTTCTGCTTGTGTCTCTCTCTGCATCTCTGTCTCTCTCTGTCTCTGACTCTCACTGTGTCTCTCCCTGTCTGTCTCTCTGGGAATCATGCTGAAAACAGGAGGGTCAAATCCAGCCTGAAAAGTGATGACTGAATTAAGGCACATGCCCCTTTAACCTTCGTCCCCTCTACCCCACCCCTCAGCATCCAGGATCCAGAAGATGAGAAAAAGGCAAAAGACCCCCCTCCAAGGAATTTGACCCACCAGGAAGATTTAAAGATACCAAAGCCAAAGGGCTTTCCCTTAATATCACCACCTCCCTGCCCCTAAGAAGCTCGCAGTTCACAGTGAGGATTAATGATGAACCGATCTGTTTATTATTATTACCCCAGAGCAGGCCACAGCTGAGGATTGCCTAAGCTGGTAAAGTGACAAAAAGAGGAATTTGGAGGACCGCAAGGTCACCTCCTCAGACAACCAAAATGAACGTATCCCTCCCTCGCTCAGGCCCTGGTTACATCACCCCATCGGATTTTCTTCCTAGCAATTTCCACCATCTGAAATGTCCTTGTTCATTTATTTCTTTACTTGCTTACGATTGTCTCCCCCACTAATTTGTAAGCTCCTGAACAGCATCTTTATCCACCTTGTTCCCATATTATCTCCAGTGCCTAGAACATTGCAGGCCTCCATGATATTTACAGAAAGAAAGAAGGAAGGAAACGTAGCATAAAGGTTAAAAGCAGAGGCTCTAGACCCAGGCTCGATGAACTCCAGCCTGCAGGCCAAATCTACTTTTTGCACAGCTCCACAAACTGAGAATTTTTTGCTTGTTTTTAAGTGGCTTCAAAAGAAGTCAAAAGAATAGTTTGTGACATGTGCAGAGTATATGAAATTCAAATGTCAATGTTCATAAATAAAGCTTTATTGGCACACAGTCATGCTCATTCATTTACGTGTTGTCTGTGGGGGCTTTTCTGCTACTACAGCAGAGTTGAGTAGTTGTGACAAGAGACTGGCTAGCCCACAAAGCCCGAAATATTTACTCTCTGGTCCTTTTTTTTGGCAGCTGGCTGGTATGGGGATCTGAACTCTTGACCTTGGCGTTAAAATATAGCACTCTAACCAACTGACCAGTTGGTTGGTTAACTGGCCGACCCCCAACTCTCTCGTTCTTTTCAGAAAAAAGTTTGCTGTCCCTGCCCTAGCATGTTGAATTCCAGCTCTTCTGACTTTGTGCTGCGTGCTCTTGGGCCAGCTGCTTCACCTCTCTGATTCCACTCATTTTTCACATGTGTCAGATGGAAATAATAGAAGACCCCAGTGGCAGGTCAGTTAGTTCAGTCAGTTAGAGCGCAGCGTTGTAACACCAAAGTCAAGGGTGTGGTGTTATAACACCAAGGTCAAAGGTTGAGATCCCCATACCCACTAGCTGCAAGAAAAAAAAAAGTAGATCCCCCAAAGGGTGGTTGAGGGCTTGCTGGGAGCACACTGCCAAGCACGCAGTAAATGCTCAATAAAGGCGAGCTGTCATTAATTTTATCCCTGAATCCTTTCTACAGCTGTGTGGGACCCCATCATCCCTGATATGAGGGTACAGAAATGAAGACCCCAAAAGATGAAACCACTTGGCTAAAGTCTCACAGCGACTGCTCTGAACTCCCCTCTACGCTGGGGGCTTGGCAGAGTTCTGTACACCCCCTCTGGGAGGGGAAACATGGCCTGTCAGCCTGAAGAAAGCTCAGGCCGCAGCCAGGGAGCACCATGACGTGCTGTGGTTGGGACATCTGAGCCAGACAACCCCGCCCACCGTGAAGCTCTCGGTATCACCTTCCTAGCACCCTGCGTTTGGTGGAGTCACACCTCTGTGCTCAGCTGTCTCCCCGAAGTGAGCATAGGACCTCACTTTCCTCATCTACAGGGGAGGGCCTGAGCCTCCACACTCACCATCATAGGGCTCCAGATGGGGCTTGGGCAGGAAGTAGTCAGAGGGGAGAGAACCCCAGTCTCTGCCTGGGCAGCTCCTCTTCCACCTCTGAGGTCAAGTGAACAAGCGCCTCTCCCAGGAAGTATGCCTTAATTTGTCCTAGCAGAAATGATCACCTTCTCCCCAGGATCTCTGTAGCACGCTCCCCATGCTTGGCCAGTCGCGTCCCCCAGTGTCAACTTTTAACTGGCCTGAATCCTAGGTCTCCCCAGGGCAGAGGCAAAACCTCACAGAGAGCGTTAGTGGTGTTTGCTGAGTAAGTGCGTGGGTGAGAAGGCAAGTGAGCTGGGGACCGAATGCATGTGTGAAGGGAGAAGAGAAGAAAAAAGGGAAGGAAAGAACCAAGCATGGTTGGCCTTGAACCATGGGAGTGTTGATATGTGTTGATTGAGGAAAGAGACACAAAGTGGGAAATTGTATCACCCAAATCAATAAACTCTCTGGATAAGCTGGATCTGGGTCTCCGTGGCCCTAGGCAGGCCAGGAAAACACAGATCCAGCACGTTAGTATGTGCACCTGGGGTACTGTGTAAGAAATGCAAAGTATTTGTGCAAAGCAATTAAGCTTTGTGGAGTTGGGGTGCATCCCCGGCTACTCCAATGTGATGATGCATATTTTGGAGAATCCATGTGTGCATGGCTGTGTTTCCAGTTGAGGGACAGCATAGCAGAGGATCAAAACCTCTTGCCTTCAAATCCCAGCTCTGCTTCTGCTAGCTGTATGATCTTAAGCCAATTCCTTCACTTCTCTGTGCCTCAGTTTCCCCATCTGTGAAGTGAGACTAATGCCGGTGACTACCTTGTAGGATTGTTATCCAGAATGAGGAAGCCAGAATAGAGCCCAGCATACAGCAGGTGCTCAATAGGGTTGGCCGTCATCGCTGCTAACAATGGGTTAGGGAGGCTGGTGTGTCCGCATGACTGTGTATGAGGGTTGATCATGCAAATGAACCACCGAGGTCCAAAAGCAAGTGCCAACATCTGGGCAAAAAGACAGGGACATCTGTTGCAAAATTGCTCAGAATGGAAATGACCTCAACAGTCATCGGAAGAGAATCAGCTCAATCATCAAGCATGAAGATGGTTAACTTATCTCTCTGGGCCTCAACAGAGATCTTCAAGTGCTACGAAAACAAAGCAAGGTACAAGATGCTGTGTATAGAATATAGGTTTTGTTTTAAAGCAGAGATGTATTTGTATAAAACATTTTTTGAAAGTATGTAAAAAACTTGGGGGAGGCGGTCAGGGGTGAGAGGATGTGAACCTTTACTGTTTACAATTTTGTCCACTTGCATTTTCCATGTGTTTGGGTTTTTTTTTTAATGTTAAGCACAAAATTGTGGTCAATTGTGCATACACGAAGAAAGAAACCAGTGGCCAGAGCTGTTTGGAAGAAGGGAAAATTTAGCACCAGTGACATCAAAGGCAGGAAATGGTGTTTCCCTATGAAGGGCCGTGGAAGGACACAGAGGCGGGGAAGCCAGAAATGGGGAAGACCCAGGCAGACCCAGGTGGGGCCCGGGGACCTCCCTGAGGGGCAAAAGAAGCCAGATCACTGTGCTGGGAAGCAAGCTAACCTGTCCTGAAAGGGAATCCCAGCAGGGCTATCACCAAGAAGGGACTCTCCAGCTCCCCAGGGGAGGAGCTACTGAACACACAC
The DNA here is from genome assembly GCF_000696425.1 of Galeopterus variegatus. Lineage (NCBI taxonomy): Eukaryota > Metazoa > Chordata > Mammalia > Dermoptera > Cynocephalidae > Galeopterus > Galeopterus variegatus. Next base: position 71,983 of record NW_007727355.1, read on the forward strand.
AGTTAGACCCAGGGACATAAAAGATACCCCCATTCAAGACATATACAATCACACAGAGACAGACACGCCATGCAGATATACACACAATCTCACACACACACACACACACACCCCACCTGGATGCACAATCATAGATACACAAGGGTAGCCACCAAAGATAGCCATAGACACACAAAGGACACACATAAGAACACAAGAGATGTATATTCAGGGCATATAATCAAGCACACTGTGAATAGACCACACCTTCATAGACACACAATCACACACATACCAAAACAGATATGGAGATACACAACACAGCTACACACACAGTTACACACTGAGACAGACACCCAGAGACCCAACCATAGACACATGGGCAGGCACCATAGCTAGCCATAGACACACACAAGGACACACATTAAGGGCATACAATCACACACACACATAAGTAGACACAGAGACACACAATTCAGACACATACAAAATCACCCACACCAATACAGACACCTGGACACAGGCACCCAATCCTGGACACATAGGGGCAGTCACACAGAGCCACACAGTTACATATGGCACACAGTTGCATATACACAATCACATAGAAAGACAGAGGGACCCACAATTACAGAAACACAAAATCACCACAGAGAAAGAGTCATGGAGACGCAGAGCCCTGTCACCTCCCCAGGCCTGGGGATGCAGGGTGGGTCATGGTCACACATACCCACAAACACATAAACAGCCTCAAGGAGACTCAAGGACCCTGGGATATACAGTCAGAGACATGCAATATCAGACACCCAGGGACCACCAAGGGCACACAAGTCACACACTGAACGGGCCAAATTTGAGACACGCGAGAGACACCTGAAACAAGAACAAAAAAGGCAGCACAACCAAAGGAACCCAGGCCCCGCCCCAAGAGGAGACCTAGGTCCAACCCTAAAATCACCCAAGAGCCACCTACCCCAAAAGAAGACCCAGGTCCAACCCTGAGACCACCAAAGAGCCACTTACCTCAAGAAAAGACCCAGGTCCAACCCTGAGACCACCCAAGAGCCCCTTACCCCAAGAAAAGACCCAGGTCCAACCCTGAGACCACCCAAGAGCCCCTTACCTCAAGAAAAGACTCAGGTCCAACCTTGAGACCACCCAAGAGCCCCTTACCCCAAGAAAAAACCCAGGTCCAACCCTGAGACCACCAAAGAGCCCCTTACCCCAAGAAAAGACCCAGGTCCAACCCTGAGACCACCCAAGAGAAGATCCAGGTCCAACCCTAAAATCACCCAAGAGCCACCTACACCAAAAGAAGACCCAGGTCCAACCCTAAGACCACCAAAGAGCCACTTACCTCAAGAAAAGACCCAGGTCCAACCCTAAGACCACCCAAGAGCCCCTTACCCCAAGAAAAGACCCAGGTCCAACCCTGAGACCACCAAAGAGCCACTTACCTCAAGAAAAGACCCAGGTCCAACCCTGAGACCACCAAAGAGCCACTTACCTCAAGAAAAGACCCAGGTCCAACCCTGAGACCAAGATCCAGGTCCAACCCTAAAGAAGATCCAGGTCCAACCCTAAGATCACCCAAGATCTTCCCCCCCATCCAGAGGAGACGTAGGCACTACTCCTCAAAACACGCAAGATCCGCCCCGCAGAGGTGACCCAGGCCCCAGCCCTCAGACTACCTAAGATCCATCCCCTACGAGGAGACCCAGGCTCCTCCTTCTGGGGACCTGTCTACTCTTCTCGGTAGCGACGCCCAGTGTGGGCGGCGGGCGCCCCCTGGTGGACCGGGGGCCTCAGTCCAGGGCTGCACGGAGCGGGGTCCCAGGAGCCGAAACGCGTGGGGGGTTCCAGGCTGGGGCGTGGGGAAGGTTGCTCGAGGTCTTCCGAGCACCGCACGCAGAGTCCGGACAGGAAAGAGACTGCAGACGCGGGAGCAGGGAGATGGGCGTCCGGAGCCGCACGGGGCAGGGACTTGGACGCGGGAACAGAACCGGGGAAGCAGGAGTGGGTTGGAAGCGGGGAGGACCGTGGGACCGAAGACCCCCAGCCGCGGTACTCAGCCCTCCCTGCGACCCCGCCAGCCGGGGCTGCTCCCGGGACCGTGGAAGAACCGGGCATCCGGAGGCGGATTCCCATTCGGCCGCGCGCGACCAACGAGGACGGCGGGGCGGGGCGGCCGTTGGACGCAGAGCCAAGGGTCCTTGCCGGCCCAGCCATGTCTCTCAGGCAGAAGGTGACGGCCGAGGAGTCGCCCAACACCTGGAATGCCCAGCGCGCAGCCAGGATGAACCCCGACGACCACGTGGGTTTTGCCCCAGGATCCAAGAGACAAGCGGGCCCGCCCCTCCCAGAGTCAACCCGGCTCCCAGCCCCAGCCCACTTCCGGTCATTCTCCCTAGACCCACCCACTTCCACGGCCATCTTCCATCTTCCTCCCAGACTGCCCACTCAGACTCTCCCACTGCTCCTGTCATTCCTCCTAGACTCCGCCCACTTCCCCGGCCATCAGCCTCCCAGGCCCTGCCCACTCCTCAGCCCCTCCCACTTCCCTGTCATTCTTCCTAGACTCCGCCCACTCCCTCGGCCGTCCTCTTCCCAGGCCCCGCCCACTCGGGTGCTCCCACTTCCCTTTCTCCCTAGGCCCCGCCCAAATCCCCAGCCATCAGCCTCCCAGGCCCTGCCCACTCCTCAGTCCCTCCCACTTCCCTGTCATTCTCCTTAGGCCCCGCCCACTTACCCCCGTGTGCCTCCCAGGCCCTGCCCATTCCCCTGCTATACTCGCGTTGCTGCCTTTTAGTCCAGCACCACCCTCTCCGCAGGCTCCGCCCCGTCTGGTCTCCTCTCACATCTTTGCCCCTGTGCTGGGTTCCACCCTTCCAGAGCCCTGCACCCTCTGACCGGTCCAAGTCTTCTAACCATCCCGACCCCTCATGCGACCTCGCTGGGCACTTTGTGGCCTGCGGGTCACTAAGACTCCGTCTTATTCCTTCAGGCCCCGCCCCTTTGGTTCTGCCCTACCTTCTTCCAGGCCCCATGCACACCCACCACCCCAGAGCCGCCGCGCCCCTGGTGTGAGATGTGCTGTCCAGTAACTCGCTAAGGTAGCGAGAACGGCCTCAGTTTCCCCGGACCGCCCTAACATGGGACCCCGCCCCGGCCCACGGTGGTCCCCACCATCCCTGCCCGCTTCTCCCTGCTGGGGCCCCGCCTGGCTAGTGAACTCTTATCCCAGTCCGGGTGGGCATACCCACCCCACCGTCCTCCCTCCTCCACCCCCGCCCGCAGTCCCTAAAATCACACGCGGTCATGACCCAGCCCGAGTGGAGGGTCCGACACCAGAGCCTGCGGGGAATGACCCCACCCACTCCACTGCCGAGCTCCGGGACCGCCAAGATGTTGGTGGCTTTGGACGTGTTCTGTCTGTTGCTGGGTGAGCCCCCTCCCCACCAGCCTTGAGCACCCCCATCCCGAGATCCAAGCGGTTGTGGAAGGGGTCTGTGTCCCTCTCGGTCTTTACCTGAGAGTCACTAGACTGGGGGCTGTTTGCACTGGTGTGTGTACTTGGGTCGTGTGTATGTCATCCATGTGTGTCACAGTGTTTCTGGGGCGTCTGTATCAATGTGTACGAATGGGAGAGAAAAGGACCCTCCACAAGTGTGGCTTTTGTGTCCACAGCACTTGGTATATATGGCTGTATGTTTGCCTGCCTCCTGGGTCTGTGTCTATTGTTGGGTTGTGTGTCTGGGTTTGTCTGTGTGTGTGCGTTGCATATCTCTGTGTACGTCTGACTGTATGTGTGTTGGATGTATGTACGTGGATCTGTGTTGTATTTCTATCTGTGTGTATGTATGATTCCAAGTGTGTGCGTGCATGTGGGTCTGTATGTAGGTCTAGCTGTCTGTAGTGGGCTCTGTGTGTATCTGGCTCGGTATGTGTGTCTCTCGCTGGGTTTCTGTGCATCTCTGTGTGTCAGTATCTGACTATGTTGTATTGGCTTAGAAGAGATGGAGTGTTTGTTATGTGTGACTCTGTGGGTGACTCCTACGCATGTACTTAGTCTTTGGGAGCCTGTGACTATGCACATATCTACATTGGAGGTGGGTCCAATGGTATTTGTGTATCTGGGTGTGCATCTGGCTCTGTGCAGACCTATGTGTATTATGTGTATATTGTTGCATTGTGTGTATGTCTGTGTATATCTGACTCTGGATGTCTGGGTCAGACTATGTCGTTGTATAACTGTGTATGTCAGATTCTATGGGTGTGTATCTGGCATCTGTGTGGATTGTGCTTGCCTGGAATCTAGATGCATAACTGACATACACCATTGCCCCCAAATCTCCACTAGGCAGAACCAGTAACCAAGGGCCCCTCTGGGGAGGGGAGGCCAAGCTGGGACAATAGCTTTGCCTCCCCTCATTCAGCCTAGGAAGGGAGTTAGAGGGTGTGGGGGGCTTGTTTCCAGCTGCCTGGCTCTACTAGACTTCAGGGGCCACAGAAAGAACAGGGTCAAAGGAAGCGTGGGGGGGCTGGGAGGAGGCCTTTGGGGTGGGTGAGTCTGATAGAAAGCTTAGCACCTGCTGGAGACAGGCCCCCAGCCCTGTCTGACCTTAGGATGATAATGTCAGGAGGGGTGGGGCTCTGGGCCCTGTTCAAACACACATTCACACCAATATCCCCCAACTGAGTCAGCTATAGAGCCACAGATGTAAGCATAAACACACAAATAAACCCTGGACACAACCACACACAAATGCCAGCACAACCCACACTTCCACAGACACACACTCATAACCTCAGACACACACACAAACACACCCCCAGATCACATACAGGAGCATGCACACCCAAACAGCTATCCACCTGCATCACAAACACATATTCACACCACGCATACACACGACGCATGAGATGCGCACACACCAAGACACACACATCTACATTCATGCACATCTTCAAGCACACGGGCATATACCAGGACAAACATGCACACGAACACTTCCCTAGACATAGTCATATACCTGCAAAGACACAGAGACTTGCACACACAAAGACACACTTTCATAGCCACAGACTGGCTCACAACTACACAGAAAGACACCCCAGAAAACACACATTCACAGATTCACAGAGACCTATTCATATAGCAGGTAACAGAAAAGTCATCCATAAGCTGAGACACACACGTGCACACATATGCACCCATGCAAAGACGCACAGAGCCACAGCACACACGTATACCTGCACTCATCAGGACACACACACATACAGAAGACTTGAGTTCTCCCACCCTTACCCCCTCATTGTCCTGACCCCTCACCTACCTCATTCACACATCCACAAATGCCACACCTACCCACGCCACCCACCCTCCCACCATCTCACACACCTGAGGGAGGATGCTGACTGCAGGGTGGCTGAGAGGACCCTATCCATGGACGGGTCCCTGGGGCTCTCCCCTCCCTCACCTTCTGGCCAGATCATCCCCCTGCAGAGCCTTCCTGCCCTCCCACCATGTCCAGGCTGTGAAGACACAGGAAGGACCGGCTGGCCAGACGGCCTGAGGAGAGTAAGCCTCAGGTGACCCAGCCATGAGTGGGGTCTTCTCTGTCCCCTGCAGTCAGCATCCCCACCCTGCTCTGTGAGAGCGGTTACGTAGCACCCCACTTCCAGGGCTTCTTTTGCGACGACAACACTATCCAATACCCTCGGGTGTCCAATTATGCCATCGAGGACTCGGCACTCATCACCATGGACTTCTTAATCTGCATCTTCATGGTAAGGGGCTGGACACCTTCACCCCGTGTAGTGGTGACATGCCACGGCAAGCTTCACCCTTTCTCTGGCAAAGTTGGAAGCCCTGCCCTAAGGCAGGAGGGAGTCCCACCTCTTTTCCTAATGACATGGGAACTTTCGCTGCTTGATGACATAGAAGAAAACCTTCCCTTGAGGAAAAGGTAAGGCTCAGCCCTTGTTGACACAGGACAGAGGAGGCGCCCACCTCTCTGCCTTGAGCATGGAGCAAAAGAAAGTTCAGCTTCTTCCCCTAGTAGACAGGAAACCTTCATCCCTTATATGCATAAAGCAGGAAGCAGTCCTGCCCCTTCTCTGCTGTGCTGGGAAATCTCCTCCTTTCAGACATAGAGGGACTATCTTGCCTCTTTCTCCTGGTGGAAAAGGAGGTCCCACCAGCTGCAAGCATTTGAGAGGAAGTCTATCCTCTCTTCCTGATGTCATCCTGCCTATATGACATAAAAAGTGGGGATGTCCCACCCCTTTTCCTGGTGTAATGTAACAGGAAGTCCCAACCCTTTCACATATGGGACTCTTGCCGATGTCTGCCATAAAATAGGGGGATGTCTCACCCCTCTTCTTGGTTAAATGGGAGGCCATGCTCCTAGCCCTAGTGAAATAGGAAATCCTGCCCATTGCAGACACAGGGGTGGGAGAAGTCTCCCATTTCTGTGTATGACAAATCGAGAAGCCCTGCCCTTTTGCCTGGTTTAGTGGAAAACCGCACCCCTTTTCCACATGCAGAAGGGAATATGGAACCTGTCCGAGACAAAGTGTTGAGGATTCTCCACTCTTATTGTTCCCCTGCCCCCAGCAGTGGTTTACGCCCCACCCCCGCAGATCAGCCTCGGAGAGATGATCCGTGTCCGGAGCCTGCAGCTGAGCTCGCCAGCCTTATTAAACAGCACCTACATGGTCATGGTCTACAAGCATCTGGGCACCTTCATCTTCGGCGGCATGGCCAGCTACTCCCTGGCAAACATTGCCAAAATGACCACCGGGAGCCTGCGGCCCCACTTCCTGGCCGTGTGCCAGCCAGACCCAACCTCCTTCAAATGCGACAGCGGCTACATCACCAACTACACCTGCACCGGGCAGCCTGCCGACATCCTCAATGCCAGGCAAGTGGGCGGGTGGGGAGCATCCCTTCCCCACCCCAGCCACCGCTGATCTCTGCCCTCCTTCCTGCCCATCTCCCAGGAAATCCTTCTATTCTGAGCACGCCTCCTTCGGGATGTACTGCATGGTGTATCTGATGGTGAGTGTTGGCAAGAGGCAGTCCACATACCCAGCAAGGCCAGAGAATGCTCCATTGTCCCCTTGCCGCCACCCTCTACCCTATATTTGGTGCCAGCAGTGCCAGGCACGGCTTCCACAGAGCTCGTGTGTGCCCCTGGAATTGGGAGAGCTTCTGTGCTCTTAAAGGCTCATTTAGCATCCCAGTCCTCTGTCCCACCCCTCCCCACAGCTGGAGAGGGCCTGTGCCAGGCTGGGCCCATGCCCAGGGCTGGGCTCTGCCAGGGCAAGGAGAAAGACCATCAGACCCAGCTGAAGTGCAGGTGGAAGGTCTGTGTGGTGAGGTGGAAGGTGGGGCCAGAGAGGGGGCAGGAAGGACCTCTGGGAAAGAGCCCGTGATCCACAGGCCAGCACACAAAGGCACATGATGGTCACACAGCCACCTCAACACCAGCAACATTTTCTTCCTGAAAGACAACCGATTTGACTGCCAGCCATTTTTTTTTTTTTTTAATTTCAAAAACCAAGTAACAAAGTAACTACAGCATCCTATAGTGATAAAGACCTGGGGTGTTGGACCTGGAATGCACAGTCTCTGTGGCCTTTATTCCCAGCCTCAACAGTGTGTGACCCTTGGGTGAGATACTCAACCTCCTTGGGCCTCCATTTCCTCATCTGTAAAATGGGCACGCAAACAGCACCTACCGCCTATGGTTGTGGTTTCATGAGTGAAAACATAAACCAGCTGATACACACTAAAGCACATAGAAAAGGGTCTGACCATAGGATCTGGTCTAAACATCGTTATTGTTATCAGTAATAGGACTCCTTCTGTCCCCCACAGGGTGGTTGGATCTGGGATGCATGTCACCAATGCCTCGAGGCTCACAGATGGAGTGGAAGTGTCCCCCTCCCTACCACCACCCTAGGTGGCAAACAAATCACATACAACTAGGTCCAGGCCACGAGGCCTTTTTCTGGTTTCAGGGTCCTCAGAAAGGGTAGTCAGTTTTGTGAGCAGAATGTTCTGGGTCTCCAGGAATTCTCTTATCTAGTGCCAATGCCTGATCTCTCCCCCAAAACATATAACAGTCTCTTTCCCATCCTTACTGCTCATATCTAGGAAGTGGATCTGATGTTTTTAAACCTATTGTTTGAAAATGGGAAATTTTTGGCTTTTGTTTGCCGTTTCAAAATCAGCCCAATCTCTGCTGTTTGAGGGTTCCCTGATGAGTCTGACCCAGTTTGATTGGAGATCTGCCACCTGCAGGAGGTGGGGGTGTTGGGCCACGACATGAGGCTCACCTGTATGGTCTCAGCTGACTGCATGGGAAGTCCTCCATGCCGTGTCTAACAGTTCTCCCAACACTAGTGCGTAGCTAATAGGGAAAAACCAGTGGCCACAGCCAATACCCTGTTTACACACTGACTTCCATTTTCGTACAAAACTGTCAAGGTAGAATGTCCTGCTTCATAGTATGGGTCAGGTGGCCGCAAAAATGCAGTGCCTCTCGATACCAGCTCCCCGGTCTTCACAGCACTGCGCACCCACCCCCCAGCTCTATGTGCAGGCCCGCTACTGGGGACAGAAGACCAAGCTGTTGCGACCAACCATCCAGTTCCTCTTCTTATCACTGGCTCTGCTCACGGGCTACATCCAGACCTTAGACCATTGGCACCACCCCTACGACATGGTCTTCGGATTCCTGCTGGGAGCCTTGATGGCTTTCTGGGTGGTAGGTGATGCCATGGGACACCTGGGTACCAGGGGGAGTCTGCTCACCTGGGAGCTACGGGCACACCTGGTGGTCTTTACCTCCCAGGACTGGAGCTTAGGAGAGCCAGACTGGGGAGGGGTGACATCGCCCACCCCAAACCCCTCTCCCCTTCATCCCCACAGGCTTTCTATATCTCTGGACTGTCTCTGTATCGGGCAATGCCAGGTCCCAGCAGCCCCGGGCACTAGAAGGCCACCCTCTGCTCTCCATTCTCTTGCCTCTTGCCCTCCCTCCAGATTCCTCCCCTGAGGGCCATCAGGGAGCCCAAGGGATGCTCTGAGATAGAAAAAGATAGTGGTCTCTGCATGGCCTGTACTTTCCAAGGAGCTGTCCCTTCCCAGGTGAGCTAACCAAGGAACCCCCCCCCCAACTGCTGAGTCTACACCCCAATTCAGCCGTGTCCTGGCAGGGTGACACAGGAAAACCCCATTTTTCCAGGACTGAGCCCATACTCCTAAATCATCCCCTCCCAGCAGGGCCACTTCTGTTTTTATTCTTTTTTTAAGATTCTTGATATATTAAAAAGTTAAGAAATGCCAACACAGGGTTGACAAATTCTTGATATACATTTACGTGGGTTGGTGGGCCGCCTATTTCAATCGGGTACTGTGTCTCTGTGATCAGTTGTAACAAGGCGTTGGGTGACAACCCCGAAAGCCTAAATCGGCGTCACTCAGCCGTGGTACTATTGACATTGACATTCGGGATCAGATCATTCTTTGCTGTAGGAGCCATCCTGTACATTATGGGATGAGCAGTATCCCTGACCTCCACTCACTCAATGCCAGGAACACCCCGAAAGCTGTAATGATCAAAGATGTCTCTAGACATCAGCAAGTGTCCCCTGGGGGGCAGAATCACCCCTGGCTGAGAATTCCCTGGTTAGGGAAGTCCATTGACCCCCAAGAGACTCTGTGTTCTGTAATTATCTGGCCTACTGAAGTCCTAGGAAGTAGCACACATTTAAATAAACGCACTGAGAGCTCTCCGGGTAAAGACGGCAGACGCAGCATGGTTGCAGCTGTTCACTGACTACTTTCAGCACGTCTGGTAAACCTGTCCAGGTTGAATATGCTTTGGCTGCTGTAGCTGGAGGACCCCTTCAGTGGGAATTAAAGCTGCAAATGGTGTGCTATCCGTGACTGCAGAGAAACAGAAATCCATTCTATACGATGAGCAAGATATATACAGAGCAAAATCGATTACCAAGCATATTAGTTTCTGTTGCTTATAACAGAATACCTGAAACTGGGTGATTCATAGAGAAAATTTATTTCTTACAGTTTTGGAGGCTGGGAAGTCCAAAGTCCAGGGAACACATCTGGTGAGGACCTTCAAAAATGATGGTGACTCTCCACAGGGAGGCAGGGTACCCCATGGCAACAGGGCTGAGCAAGAGAAAGCTAACCTGCTCACTCACTCTCCTTATAAACCCATCAGAACCTCACCCATTACTCCGTGAATGAATCAATCCATCCACAAGGCCACAGTCCTCACAATCTAATCACCTTTTAAAGGCCCCACCTTTCAATTACCATAATAGGATTTCCCACCCTCAACACTGTCACAGTGGGGATTAATACATGAACCTTTGGGGGACACAATTCAACCCACAGCATCGAGCATATGGGTTTGGTGTAGAACGCATGGGGCAGTTACAGAGAGCTTGTGCACAGGCTCAAAAACTAGCTCAGCAATACTGATTTCTTTTTTTTTTTTTTTTTTTTTTAAAATGAGCAGTAAGGGGATCTTAACCCTTGACTTGGTGTTGTCAGCACCATGCTCAGCCAGTGAGCAACCAGCCATCCGTATATGGGATCCGAACCCGTGGCCTTGGTGTTATCAGCACCGCACTCTCCCAAGTGAGCCACGGACCGGCCCAGCAATACTGATTTCTTGCTAAACTCATTCCCACAGCTCAGCTGCTGCAGAGAGTAGCTCCCGGACAAAAGGATACACCCAGTCAGGTGGTCTTCATCCATTTGGATTTTCTTCTCTCTGGTTGAAATGAGAGATGACAATATTTATTTCAGTTAGATCCATCTGGAGCTTGCTTTGCCTGGAAAACCACAGCAATGGGAAAGAATTATGTGATGGGGAAACTTTCTTGAGAAACAATATAAAGAAGATCTGCAACTTGGAATTCAAGGTGTTCACACAGCAAGAGAGTGGCAGCAAATACATAGAATTTGGAATCTGCAATGAAACTGGATTTAGGAGGCTTACTCCAATGGACATGAGGCATTACTTGGCTGCCATAGCATAATAATGAAGTGTCTGAAAAATCCAGAATTTCAGATCATGTGTCTACTTAAACATGTTTCAAGTATGCTTTGTTTTGCAGACTTTCTGCATACTTATCTCTACATGGTTTCACGGATTGATGTTTTTTAAATGACACCTATAAATCATAACAAGCTGTTAAATCCAACTTGCAGTGTTTTAGGAGTTAGTAAAATGTTAACGAAGTAATTTCCTGCTCTTTATCACAGTTGATTTCTGGAAACTACATTGCAAAGCAGAATGATGAAATCACTCTTTAGTCTTCATGCAATATTGGTAAAGCCAAATCTTGTTACCCTCTTATACCAGACGTTGCCTACGTTTTGGTAAAGAGAAACTGCCGATTTTGGTAAACATCACTGTTTTTAGAGCTGGGAGAATCTGCAGACTTTCATGGATTTATGAGGCAAGATAGGATGCATAGGTGTTTTTAGGCACTGTTAGGTGTGGCTGAGTAAAACCCCAGGATGCCTTTGAGATTGTACTGGAGTTTTGAAGAGGGCTAAGCCAAATTGGTTTCCTATGGGCAATACCTTATGCAAGCAAATAAAAAATGGTTTTCGGGGGGAAAAATACACACATGCATACATACATACGAACTAAGTGGGGAGGGAGAGAGGAGGTAAATCACAGAAGCTGGGGGACCCACCCCAGTCTAACCCATATACCATCTAATCCATCTGGAATTTATTCCAGTGTCTACTGTGAGCTAGCAGTCTCGCTCAAATGTTTTTCCCAAATAACACAGGGTTTCTCAGCCCTAGCCCTATTGACACTTGGGGCCGAATCGTTCCCTGTGATGAGGGCATCCTGGGCACTACAGGTGCTGAACAGCATCCCTGGCCTCCACCCACTCCATGCCAGAAGCACCCCCACATCCCAGTTGTGACAACCACAAATGTTTCTACACATTGCCTGGGGTCCCTTGGGGGGCAAAAGTACCACCTCCCTTCATGTTTGAGAGCCACTGGTCAGAATTAGAGGCCAGCGGCAAATGTGAGGTTCGGCAATGTGAGGTTGGAACCATATGGTCTACGTGGCTTCCCCACCCCAACCTACAATAGGCAGAAGTCCTTAAGTTGAGGAGGGGTGAGGAGGAGGCTTCCTGGGATGGCAGAGCTGGAGGCTGCCAGCAGAAGGAGGCCCCAAGAGACCTGACCTTCACCTGAGGGGCAGCCCAGGAAATCCTGACCAGCCCCTGATAATAATTGTAATCAAAATGGATACAATTTATCCTTGACTCTGTGCGAGGGTAGACTGGGGCCCCCTTGTTGTTGACTGGGCCATGTCACTGGACCCTCCCAACAGCCCAGGAGGGCAGGCATTCATTACTACTCCTTCTTGCAAATGAGGAAGCTCAGGAAGAGAAAGAAGTGGCTTGTGCAAAGTCATATAGCTAATAAAAGATGCAAAGATGTGGGAGATGGTTTGTAATGAATTATAACAAGGAATAATAAGGGAGGGAAGAGGCGTTGATCTGGAGGAACAAGGCAGCCCAGGGGGGGAATCGCTATCCTCTCTCCTTCCCCCAAATATGTAATTCAGCTATAAGTCTTACTCTCTGATCCTCCCCAGGCCAGGCTAGGGTGATCCCACCCGGGATGGGCCCAAAGCCCAACATAGGTGTCCAGGGGGAGCCCAGGGTTCCCCCACAATCTCCACCAGCTTCCACAAGCATCCACAACCAAACACGGAAGGAAAATGGTGCTTTGACTGATTCTGCAGCTTTAACACAAGTCCTCAGGGGAACCATGAGCCCTTTACCTCCACCCCCCAATCAGATCGCTACTCTGGAGCCCCTAGATCGGCCCCACTAGGAGCCCTCCTGGTTAATGCAAGGGTTCTGGCAAACGAGGTCTAAATGGAATGAGGAGGGAGGCCGTGGCCAGAGAAACTGAGGCACGGCCTGGAGGTGGAGGTCGTGGGGATAGAGAAGCGACAGCAATTCTCAGCTCCTTGTGTACCAAGTGCTGCCCCTTCCCCCACTCAATTTCTGCAAAATGCGGGTGGCCGGGCCCGCCTGAGGGCGGGGAGGCATGGAAAGGGGGGAGATGGCTCAGAGGGGCCCGGAGTGGCCCTGGCACGCCCCAGCCCGTACCCCCGGAGGTCTCGGAGGCCGCTGGGGAGGGCGATCCCTGCACCCCCGCACCCTCAGGCCTGGGGCGGGACCAGGGGGCGGAGCGGGCGGTGACCGGCCGTGACGTGAGCCCCGCCTGCTGATATACAGACACCCCGGGGGCGCAGGGACAGTGCATCGTCGCCGCCGCAGCCTGTCCCAGCGTCCGCGCCACCGCCGCCGCGTCCACCGTCAGCGCCACCGCCATGCGAGAGATCGTGCACCTGCAGGCCGGCCAGTGCGGCAACCAGATCGGAGCCAAGGTGCGCGGGGGACCGGGCCCGGGGAGGGGCGCCCGAGATGAGCACAGCCGGGTCCTCGAGTTCCCCCCAGAGATCCCCCACCTGGGGCCTTTGGGGGACGGGGTCCCCAAGAGGCCAGCGCCCCGGGGACGGTGGGGGAGGGGGCACTGGGGGCAGGGACAGGCTGGGAACAAAGAGGCCGGTAGGAGTGGGGCCCCGGCCTTCGGTCTGCTCGCCACAGCCGGCTTCACAGCTGGAGCACTGTCCCCTCCAGGCGCACAAAGAGACCCCGCCCTTCCCCCCGGGGGCTGCAGCCCGGGTGCGTTGGCACCAGGCAGCTCTGCTGGGTGCTGACTCTGCACCCCGCCCCCACCTCTTCTTGCTGCCTCATCCTGGCCTGGCCACCATGTCTCAGGTCCCCCATTCACCTTGCTTGGGGGAGAGGCAGCAGCTAGGGGATCCTGGGACTGGTCACCTGCTTTCCCCTTGCTCAACCCTGCCCACCATCACCCCTCTAGTTTTGGGAGGTGATCAGTGATGAACATGGCATCGACCCCACCGGCACGTACCATGGGGACAGTGACCTGCAACTGGAGAGGATCAACGTTTACTACAACGAGGCCACAGGTAGGGCCAAGGAGGCACCTTCCAGAGCAGGGGTGGGGAGTAGCCGGGAGGGGACAGGATGCTCCCAGGCGCTGTGGTTCCTGGCGCTCACCTGAACTCCCCTCCATCTGCTTCCCCACAGGAGGAAATTATGTCCCCAGAGCGGTGCTGGTGGACCTGGAGCCTGGCACCATGGACTCGGTCCGCTCTGGCCCCTTCGGCCAGATCTTTCGGCCTGACAACTTCGTCTTTGGTGAGTCCCCAGCGTGGTGCACAAGCAGTGAAGTCCCCTTATTCCTTTTACTTCTAAATGCTTGATGAAAATTTTCTACTGAATATCATCGCAGAGTCACAGGGACCCCCCCATACCAGTGGCGGAGGCAGACGGCATTCGGGGCTGTGATGGGGATGCCCAGGCCACTGTGGGAGCCCTGGGGAGGCATCTGATACAGGAGGGGTTTCAGGGAAGGCTTCCTGGAGGAGGTGGCATTTTTAATTCATCAACGTGGACCAGAGCCAGGCTGCCTGGGTGAGAATTCCAGCTCTGCCACTTCATGCATTTGACAAATAGTGAGTGAGCACCCAGTTTCAGAAGCTGAGGATACAGGCAAGAACAAACCAGACAGAGCTCCTCGCCCCCGTGGCGGGAGATGGACAACAGAGGAGATAGATAAGGAAAACAGAGCCCCGGATTGAGTCCGCTAGGGGACCTTGGACAGGCTCCTTAACCTTTCTACACTTCAGTGTCTTCGTCTTTAAAACGGATTACCAAATGCAGAAGAGAATCTGCAGGGTAGCAGATTGTGAGGCTTAAAGCCGTTCATACGTGTAAAGAATTTAGAATAGTGCCCAGCACGGTGGAAAAGGTAAATAAGTGTTTGTTGCTGTGATTTTCATGATCATTATTACTATCTGAAGCCTAAAAGATGAGTAGGACTTGGACCAGCCAAGGGGCATTGAAGGGAGGAAAGAAGTGCAAGACAGATGGAACAGCATATGGGAAGACAGTGGGGACATTTTTGGCACTTAGACTCAAGGGTGCCTTCCGCTCTGTGACTGTCATTCCGGAAAAGCTTTCCTGGATCAAGCTGGCTGTACACCTCCACCCCGGCCTCAGGCCCCAGACTCCACCCTCTCCCAGCACCCCAGTATCCCTCCTCCTCTGAGCATGGGTGGTTTAAAGGCTGGAGTCTAGGGACTGACGAGCCAAGCTGTGTGACCTTGGACAGGTGACTTTCCCTCTCTGATCTGTGCAAAGATGCTGAAAGACAGTAATGCCCCTGTATAGATGTGGCTGATAATAGATCCTCAAGAAATGGCTTTAGAAAGACAAAATGAGACGGCTGGCTGCTTAGCTCAGTTGGTTAGATCATGGTGTTGATAACACCAAGGTCAAGGGTTCAGATCTCCATACTGGCCAGCTGCCAAAAAAAAAAAGAAAAGAAAAGAAATAAGAAATGAGGTTAGCCAAAGGGCATGAGGGATTCTAGGATGGCCACGGGTGGCTGGCGGATGGGCCAAGAGATTCTGCAGCCTCTGGGAGGTGGGGGCTGGGGGTGATAAAAGTATGGACCCAAAAGCCAGACTGCCTCGTTCTTGGCTGCGTCACTTGCTTGAGGGGTGACTTTCCACACATGACCTAACCTCTCTGTGCCTCCGTTTTCTCACCTATAGAATGGAAGTAAGAAGAGTGTGTACATATGGGCCTCAGAGATTTGGCGGAAAGATTCAGAGATGCAGGACATGCCCCACATCTCGCATATTGTTCTTTTTTGTTGGGGGGCAGGGGGAGGCAGCTGGCCGGTTGGGGGTCCAAACCCCTGACCTTGGTGTTATAAGGCCGCACTCCAACCAACTGAGCTAACCAGCCAGCCCACATTTAGCATATTTTAGACGCTCGAAACAGTCCATTGTTGAGTAAGAACAGCACCTACTGTGTGCCAGACACAGCTACGACCAAGACAAAGTCCTTATCCTCCACGAGGTTATGTTCTAGGAGGGGGAGACAGACACAAGCAGAAAAACAAAAGGACATATATATAAGGTAGAGTAGTGACAGGGACTATGTAGCAAAATAAAACAAGGTAAGGAGATGGAGGACAAAGAGGAGGGTTCATTACAGATCGGGGGCTGGGGATGGTCAGAGATGGCTTCCCTGAGGAGGTGACATTGAACAGAGACCTGAAGAAGGTGAGAGAGGAGCCATGTAAAGGAAAAAGCATTCCAGGCAGCACGAACAGTCAATGCAAAAGTTCTAAGGTGGGACCGAGCCTGGCGTGTGGGAGGAACAGTGAGGCAGCCCGTGAGGCTGCAGCAGAGTGAGCGAGGGGCCAGGGGCAGGTTGTGGAGGGACTTGTGGGCCGTGGGGAGGACTTGGGCTGGTCCCCTGATGGAGGTGGGAGCCATGGAGGGCTGTAGGCAGAGGACGGACAGGACCTGACTCAGGTGCTCACGGGCGCCCTCTGGTGGCTTCAAGGAGAACAGACCGTGAGGTGACGGTAGGAGTTGGGGGACCAGGGCATGGGGGCTGCGGGCAAGGATGGGGCGGACCAAGGTGGAGGCAGAGGAAGGGGTGAGAAAGAGTGTTGCCTGCTCACAATAATATTCTAATAATAACGTTCTAGTACTAATCCTTGTCCTCCTGCAGCTTGCATTTCACTGCGAGATTATAGACAATAAACATGATTAATAAGAAAACAGGCTTGTCAGTGCCACAGAGAAAAATACGGCAGGGAAGAGGAACAAGAAAGGGGGAGGGCTTGTATTTGTGCATAGGGCACTCAAGGAAAGCCTCGCTGAGGCTCACAAAGTCCTGAAGGAGGTGAGGAGGGACTTTGGGACAGGCTGGGGGAGCAGCGTGCCAGGCAGAGGGAACAGCACGTTCAAAGGCCCTGGGACAGGACTGAGCCTGGCGTGTGGGAGGAACAGCGAGGAGACCCAGGTGTCTGGAGCAGAGTGAGCCACGGGGAGAGAGGAAAGTGGGTAGGGCAGAGAGGGGACAGGGGCAGGTAGTGAGGGGGACTTGGGCTTTTAGTGAAAGATGGGAGTCCTGGGATGGTTTTGGGCTAAGATGGAACATGATTTGATTTAGGTTTTACTGGGATCCTTCTGGCTGGTGGGTGAAGGGGGCAGAGACGAAAGCAGATAGAAGACATAATAATATGAATCATCTTCATGTTAACTCTTCATTCTTTTACTGTTTTTGTTTGGTTGTTGGCTTGGTTGGGTTTTTTGCAGCTGGCCAGTGTGGGGTGTTCCTATTTTTGACATTGCTGTTATTAGTCATGGCCTAGGGGTCCTCTAGGTGGTGGCAGGGTTGAGGGTAGGAGCCTCCCCTAAGCGCCCGTGTGTCCCCTCCCTGTTCCTCCCCAGGCCAATCCGGAGCCGGCAACAACTGGGCCAAGGGGCACTACACGGAGGGCGCGGAGCTGGTGGACGCCGTCCTGGACGTGGTGCGCAAGGAGGCCGAGAGCTGCGACTGCCTGCAGGGCTTCCAGCTGACGCACTCGCTGGGCGGGGGCACTGGCTCGGGCATGGGCACGCTGCTCATCAGCAAGATCCGGGAGGAGTTTCCGGACAGGATCATGAACACCTTCAGCGTGGTGCCCTCGCCCAAGGTGTCGGACACGGTGGTGGAGCCCTACAACGCCACCCTGTCCGTGCACCAGCTGGTGGAGAACACGGACGAGACCTACTGCATCGACAACGAGGCCCTGT
>NW_007727355.1:90430-99542 GCF_000696425.1 Galeopterus variegatus
AGGCCCTGTACGACATCTGCTTCCGCACCCTTAAGCTGACCACCCCCACCTACGGGGACCTCAACCACCTGGTGTCGGCCACCATGAGCGGGGTCACCACGTGCCTGCGCTTCCCGGGCCAGCTGAACGCCGACCCGCGCAAGCTGGCCGTGAACATGGTGCCCTTCCCGCGCCTGCACTTCTTCATGCCCGGCTTCGCGCCGCTCACCAGCCGCGGCAGCCAGCAGTACCGCGCGCTCACGGTGCCCGAGCTCACGCAGCAGATGTTCGACGCCAAGAACATGATGGCCGCCTGCGACCCGCGCCACGGCCGCTACCTGACGGTGGCCGCCGTGTTCCGGGGCCGCATGTCCATGAAGGAGGTGGACGAGCAGATGCTGAGCGTGCAGAGCAAGAACAGCAGCTACTTCGTGGAGTGGATCCCCAACAACGTGAAGACGGCCGTGTGCGACATCCCGCCGCGCGGCCTCAAGATGGCGGCCACCTTCATCGGCAACAGCACGGCCATCCAGGAGCTGTTCAAGCGCATCTCGGAGCAGTTCACCGCCATGTTCCGGCGCAAGGCCTTCCTGCACTGGTACACGGGCGAGGGCATGGACGAGATGGAGTTCACCGAGGCCGAGAGCAACATGAACGACCTGGTGTCCGAGTACCAGCAGTACCAGGACGCCACGGCCGAGGAGGGCGAGTTCGAGGAGGAGGCCGAGGAGGAGGTGGCCTAGGCCCCCGTGCGGCTCCGCGGCTGCCCCTGGCTCGCCTCTGACCTCCGACCCCTGGAACCCCGCTTCCCCTGCAAGGCTGACGCACCTCTGACCTCCCGACCCCATGAACGTCACTGGGCCCCGCCCCTGACGATACCCTTGGAGCCCACGTCACCTCTGCCCACTTCTTCCCTGACCTGCCTTTGGCCTTCGAGCTCTTTCAACTTTGACACGCTCAGGAGCCCTGCTTCACCCCTTCCGACCCCACAAACCCCACTTTTAATTCCACCCTGGAGCCCTCTTTCACCCGTCATGAACCCCATTTCCCCTCTAGATCTCCAAGCCCTGGTTGACTTTTGACCCCTCCCTCTGAGCCTCACTTCACTTCTGACCTTGCCTCACCTTTGACCCCATGGCCCCAGCTCCCCTGTGACCCCACCTGCTCTCTGGCTCCCATAAGACCCCACTTCCTCCCTGACCTCACTCCACCCAGCTCCTGCCCGCCTTGGCTCACCTGGGATGGGGGCGCGCTGTTGCTGGGAGAGAAACAAGGCCTGGAGCCTGTGAGGAAGAGCGATTGTGCCCTCCGCCCCCCATCCTCCTCTCCCCTGCCTCACCCTCGATAAATAAATTAATTGTTGTCCTAGCACGTTTCTGCTGAGTTCCTTTTTCACCTTCATGTGCAGCAAGCAAAGAAAGGCTCCTCCCTACAGGGTGGAGGTGGACACAGAGGGGCATCTAATCTTGAAGTAGGGGGATGCTGGGGAGGGAGCCAAGATGTTGGAGTCAGATAAGCCTATGCCACTAACTGACCATGCGGTGTTGAGTAAGCCATGTGTCTTCTCTGAGCCTCAATTTCCTCACCTGTAAAATGGGATCATATGTTTTCCCCATGATCCCCATACACCCACCTTAGGGTTGTTTATGAGGATTCAAGGAGATCTCATGGGCACAGAGTGGGTGCCCCATGATGGAGCTGCTGCCATCCTCTGGGGGGCGTCTTGCAAATATGGACGGCAGGACACTCAGGAATCTCCAGGGAAGAATGTTGGGGAGATGGCAGCCTGAGCTAGCACCCAAGTGGTAGTCTTCCCAGAATAACAAGGTAGCTCGGACATTTGGAGCACTTCAGCATGCCCAGTACATGCCTCATCTCATGGAACCCTCTCAACAACCCTAGAAGGTCTGAGTTTTTATCCCCTTTCAAACCAAAGTTTAGAGAAATAAAGTGTATCAGTTAGCTTTTGCTGCATAACAAACTATCCCCCAAAACTTAGTGGCCTAAAACAAAAACAACTATGTTTTTGGCTCCCACATCTGTAATTTGTACAAGGCTTGGCAAATCAGTTCATCTCTGCTCCCCATGATATCTGCTGGAACATCTCAGCTAGTGGCTCACAGTTGACCAGAAAGTTGCTGCCAACTATTGGCTGGGGGCTCAGCAGGAGTTGATCAGAACAAGGGCCCCAGTGCCTCTCCGTGTGGGCTTCTCTGTAGTCTGCTTGGAATTCCTCACAGCATTGTGGCTGCGTTCCCCAAGAGGCAAACATCCCAAGAGACCAAGGCAGAAGTAAATGCAGGAGAAAAACACACTGCTCTTTTATGACCTAGCTTCAGAAGTCACCTAGTGTCACTTCCTCCAGACTCCTCGTCAAGACAATCACAAAGCATTGCTCAGATGCAAGGGGATGGGATATAGACTCTACCTGTTGGATGCAGGCTGGTAGGATTATAGAAGGGCATGTAAGATGGGAGATTACAATTTGTCACACAAAGTCACCTGCCCATGGTCTCATGGCTAGTAAGCAATGAGCTGGGATTCAAACCCTGCCACTTGAACTTTAAAATTCAGACATCACTTTGTCAGCCAGAGTTCACTGCGGGGACCCCTGTAAGTATATTAAGCAGAAAGAGATTGAATACAAGGATTTGGGAGCTTGCAACACTGTTGGAGGGGCTGACAGAGTGGGCTATAAGCCAGTGCTCTCAAACTTTCATGTACAAAAGAATCTCTAGAAAAACTTGTTAAAACACAGCTTCCTGAGGCCGGCCCGTGGCTCACTCGGTAGAGTGCGGTGCTCATAACACCAAGGCCACGGGTTCGGATCCTATATAGGGATGGCCGGTTTGCTCACTAGCTGAGCGTGGTGCTGACAACACCAAGCCAAGGGTTGAGATCCCCTTACTATATTAAGCAGAAAGAGATTGAATACAAGGATTTGGGAGCTTGCAACACTGTTGGAGGGGCTGACAGAGTGGGCTATAAGCCAGTGCTCTCAAACTTTCATGTACAAAAGAATCTCTAGAAAAACTTGTTAAAACACAGCTTCCTGAGGCCGGCCCGTGGCTCACTCGGTAGAGTGCGGTGCTCATAACACCAAGGCCACGGGTTCGGATCCTATATAGGGATGGCCGGTTTGCTCACTAGCTGAGCGTGGTGCTGACAACACCAAATCAAGGGTTGAGATCCCCTTACCGGTCATCTTTTAAAAAAAAAAAAAAAACACAGCTTCCTGGGTCCCACCCTCAGTTTCTGATTCAGTAAGTAGGTTTGCGCTGGAAGCCAAGACTGTATTTTTAACAAGTTCCCAGATGATGCTAATGATTTGCAAATGACAGCACACTGAGTAGCACTAGACTAGGTTGTGCTTCCAGAAAGGACCCTTGGAGACACCACACAGCTGAGCCACCAGGGGGTTGCTTCCTCTGTACAGAGAGAAACGTGGAGAACAAAAACATGGAGTTCAAGAACACCTCTCAACACCCACAGACCTGGAGATAGGTCCAGTGGAGAACAAAGCTTCAGTAAAATATCTGTTGGTTAGAGCACAGCCTTATAATACCAAGTTCATGGGTTCAGGTCCCCACACCAACCCACTGCCAAAACAAAACAAAATCATTAAAATATAAGTTCAGTTGGTTAGAGCACAGCCTTATAACACCAAGTTCATGGGTTCAAATCCCCATGCTGGCCAGCTGCCAAAAAAAAATTTTTTTTTCGTTAAAATAAATCCCACACCTCCACAACTCTGCTTCTCAGCAGGATAAACACACACTTACACACGGCCTTACTTTCACTTTTCAAATCTCTCATGAGCATCTCTAAATGGTAGAACCAATTCTACGTCTAGCACCAGAGCTGCAAGGGCATCTGGGACATGTAGTTGTTTTTCAGCCTCTGCATTAGGACGACAAACCAGGATAAACGGTTGGTGGGAGGGAGGGATGCTAAGACCCAATCAACTATGTCTACCACACTCTATGTGAGACCACCAGACCCAGGCTGGGGCCCTAGCCTCTCACTGGGTTGCATCACAGCCAGGAGTAGGAAGCATAAGGAAGGAAGCCTGAACATTCAGCTCGCAGTGACCACCAACTCAGCAGACCCTGCGCAGCGCTGCATGGCAGACCAGAAAGACAATGAATGGCAGTGTGGCAGGTGGACCTGGGTTTGACTCCCCAGCTCTGTGCCTTTCTTCCTTGAACAAGGCACTGTATTACTCTGAATCATAATTTTTCCTCTAGATTAGAAGAATCGCAATTCCAGCCAGCCCTGCATCCTCTTCAAGAACTGAACAGAAAAGTACTTTTCTCAGCTGTCAAATCCTGTCTCTGATCAGAGCAGCCTTCGGGCATCCCCTTAAAGGAAAATAAAAGTGGTGCTCACATAGCAAAATGTGCCAGGAAGTGATCCTGGCTCATTGTCATCTCCGACCTAATGTTGCCACAGAAGAACTCCCGAATCTACACCTAAAAATATCCTCTTCCCCAATAAACTGCATCACGATCCACCCAGATGCTCAAACCCCAACTCTAGGACTTAGCCTTGATTCTTTGTTTCCCACACCCAAAATTGTGTTATTCTCATCTTTTGCTGTGTCCATTTGTCTCTGCCTCCAAAATGTATCCCAAGAGATTAGAACCATGATCCTCAGCTGGGGACTTCTGGCCTCTGAGCATTAAAGAAGAAAATGGAAGTGACTTTGGTAAAAAAAAAAAAAAACATCCACAAGACAGAGGGAACTGAAATGAAACTGAGCCTGAAAAAACTGTTCGTTGGTGGCCTGAGCTGAGATACCAGCAAAACAGCCTTAAAGGACTATTTTACAAAATTTGAAGAGGTTATTGACTATACAGTAAAAATGGATCCCAGTGCTGGACGGTCAAGAGGACTTGGATTTATCCTTTTCAAAGATGCAGGCGGTGTGGGGAAGGTCCTAGACCAGAAGGAGCGCAGGCTGGATGGTCGTGTCATTGACCCTAAAAAGGCCATAGCTATGAGGAAGGACCTGGTGAAGAAAATCTTTGTGGGAGGTCTGAATCCTGAAGCCACCGAGGAAAAGATCAGGAAGTACTTTGGCAAGTTTAGGGAGGTCAAGGCTATTGAGCTTTTAATGGATTCAAAGTCAAACAAAAGACAAGGTTTTCTGTTTACCACCTTTGAAAAAGAAGAACCTGTGGAGAAGGTCCTGGAGAAAAAGTTCCATACTATCAGTGGAAGCAAGTTCAAAATCAAGGTGGCCCAGCCCAAAGAGGTCTATCAGCAGCAGCTCTATGGCTCTGGGGGCCTTGGAAACAACCAAGGGAAACTGAGGCACTGGTGGCTGTGGTGGAGGCCAGGGTAGTACAAATTATGGCAGGAACCAGAGACGTGGTGGCCATCAGAATAACAACAAGCCATATTGAGGCAGCAGCAGGAACAACTGACCAACTGACCGACCACACACACTTTGTCTGGATATGGAGTGAACACAATTATGTACCAAATTTAGTTTGGCAAACTTTCTACAGCCTGTCCCATGTGCATCTTATTTAAAATTCCCCCCCTGGAAATCACTCTCCTGTTTACTCTTTCCAGAGCTCTAGTTGTTTTAGGCAGTGTGGGTCGTCTCAGAAGCCAGGGCAGCATTGTGGGCTGATTCTACTACCAGGTTACCCAGAACCAGATGGGGGTCTGCTTCCTTCTGCCACTCTGCAGCCTCGATCTGTGGACCCTGGTGGCAAAGAGTAAATTGACGCTGGGAAGCCAGTGTCATGCTTTTCTCACCTTTTAATTTTATATGGTCTCATGCATTTCCTGTAATGCAAAAAAAAAAGAAAAAAAATTTCTTCCCTCCATAACAGCAACAAGAAAACTAACCAGAAAATGTCAGAATCACATACCAGCCAGCCACCAAAAAAAGGCAAAATAAAGCTACCCAAGCTTTTGAAATAAAAATTTTAAAACTCCCCTCCCCCACAAAAAAAAAACACATCTGGAATGTATTAGTCAGTTTTCTGTTGCTGATAACAGAATACATAAAACTGGGTGCTGTGGGTTTAATGTGTCCCCCAAACGTTCACGTATTGGAAACTTGACCCCCATTGTAACAGTGTTACGAGGCTGGGAAATCCAATTATGGTATCTGAAAGGTGGAGCCTTAAGGTAGGGACCTTTAAGAGGTGATTAGATTGTGAGGACTGTGCCCTCGTGAATGGCGTGGTTGGTTCACGGAGTGATGGGCGTGGTTCTGGTGACTTTATAAGGAGAGAGTGTGAGAAGGTTCGCTCTCTCTTGCTCAGCCCATTCTCACCATGTGACACCCCACTTGCCTGGGGACTCTATAAACAAGACCCTTACCAGATGCACCCTCTGGACCATGGAGTTCCCAGCCTCCAAAACTGTAAGAAATATGCTTCATTTCTTTATCAATTACCCAGTTTGGGGTATTCTTTAAGCAACAGAAGACAGACTATTCATGACAGCATAGTTCTCACGATCCAATGACCTCTTAAAGACCTCAGCTTTCAACACGGCCACATTCACTGGGAATCCAGCTCCCACATGAGACAGGGAGGGGACAGACATTCAGATGACAGCCCCAAATCCAGCCCCATCTCAGCACCCATCTCTACCTGGTTTAAACTACCATTATTGCTTACCCAGACAACCACCCAGTTCCCTCCCCTGGGTTCCCTTCTGTCATCCCTGTTCCCAACAGCATGTCCTCCTCCCATGGCAGCCAGAGATGTGTCCTTATATGCAAATCAGAGCCTGTTCCTCCCCTGCTCAAAATTTCCTATAACTCCCCCTCTAACTCTGATTGAAACCCAAACACTCCCCTTGGTCTCCAAGGTCCTGTGCGGTCCACACTGTGCTGACTACTCTGATCTCAACCCCATTACTCTACTTTTTACTTATTAAGCTGAAACTACATTAGTCTCCCTTTTGGCCTCAATCGTATCAAACCAGATTCAACCTCAGGGCCTTTGCCCTTGCCGTTCCTGTTACCTCTTTCCCCCGATATGTACATGACTGGCCCCTTCTCATCCTGCAGGTTTCACTTCAACTGACACCTCCTCCATGCAGCCTTCCCTGATGTCCCTACATTAGCACCCCAGCACTCTCTGCTATGGTTAGAATGTATCTCCCAAAGTTCATGTCCTGGAAACTTAATCCCCAATGCAACAGTGCTGGGAGGTGGAGCCTGTAAGAGGTGATTAGGTCACGGGGTTTTGCCTTTACTAATGGATTAACGTCATTATCATGGGAGTGGGTTAGTTATCACAAGAGTGGGTTTGTTATAAAAGTGAGCTTGGTCCCCTTTTGCTCTCTTGCTCTCTCATGCTCTCTGGCCCTTCCACCTTCCACCACAGGATGACACAGGACGAAGGCCCTCGCTGTTGGAGTAAGCAGTACTGAAGCCATGTTGGGACCTAAAACTGCATGGTCTGTAAGCAAACTTTAAAAGGACACAGGTTTTTTTTCTTGTCATGCATTTCTCTGAGTTCCCTCTTTTCCCATGGTTATTTGAGATTGTGAACCTTGTTTATGGGGCAAGATGATATTATTTGCATGAATGTAAAGTTGTTTTCTAGACAGGCTGAAGCTGCAGATTCTCAACAGGTCATGTACTATCCAGCAGGACGCTGAGATAAGGACAGGAGCAGAAACCAGATGGAGTCTTGGCAAGACCTTGTACCTGCCTGGCTCCTTGCAAGGAGCCCCTGCAGCTCACATCCCCTTCCTCCTGCTTTTCATTTCCCACATTCCATTCCCTCAGTCCCCTCTTTAAAAACCCCTCAGTAAATCTGAGTCTGAGATGGGTTTAGTCTGGCCACTCTCTTTCAGGTTTAACAGAGAGATGAGTTAGCCTCACATCTCTCCGCAGGTCACTGGAATTCCCCAATAAAATCTGACTTCCATTTTCACTAACACTTGACTTTTGTTTGTTTGGTTGTTGTCTGGGGGCAGGCAGCCAGACCTGTGTCCTCTATAACATTACCAGATACCAGCTCCATGCTCTCGGACTTCCCAGGCTCCAGAATCACAAGCCAAGTAAACTTCTATTGCTCATAAATTACCCAGTCGCAGGTATTCTGTTATAGCAACACAAAATGGACTAAGATACTCCCCATCAGTTATTTTATTGTACTGACAGCACCTATGGCTAACTCAAATTATCCTGCCTAATTATATATTTATCTCTTTTGTCTGTCCCCATCAGAATGTAAGCTTCATGAGGACAGGAGCCTTGTCTACCTTGGTCACTACCTGCGTAGAACAGGCACTTAGTAATTATTTTTGTTGAATAAACGAGCAAGTGAGTGGTCCAAGTACACTTCACAGTGTTTTGTTTTCCACATTTTAAAGTGAGAGAACAAGGGCTGACCAGTTAGCTCAATTTGTTAGACCACTGCCTTATGATACCAAGATCATGGGTTCAGATCCCCTTACTGGCCAGCCATAAATAAGTAAATAAGTGAGAAAACAAAGACACAGATAGGGTGGAAGGTAACTGCTAAGAAGGCCCCTAATGATCCCCATCTCCTATTCACATCCTCCTGTGATTCCCTTCCCTTGAGTGTAGGTTAGACCTCATGATGGCTTCTAACCAACAGAACACAGCAAAGGTGGTAAGTCCATATGGTGATGAACTGAGGGCAGCTTCCAGCCATCAGGCAGCAGGGAACTGAATCCTCTAGTCCAATAGTCCACAAGGAACCAAACTCTGTCAACGATGGCATTCCGAGCTTAGAAGCAGATCCCTCCCCAGCTGAGCCTTCAAATTAGACCACAGTCCAGAAGACACTTTGTTACAACTCATTACCCTGAAGCAGAGAACCCCGGCACACAGAAACTATCTGATAATGAATGTGTGTTATTTTATGCTACTAAGTTCCGTGGTAATTTTTTATGCAACAATAGATCATGAATCCAGAGGCTGAATGGTTTGCTAAGGTCAAAGAGATGTTTCAGATCTTGAACCCAGGACTGTCTGACTCCAAAATCATTCTCTTAACCAGTTAGCTGGCCTGCCTCCCATAATAATAGAACATATCAAAAGCTTGATTCAGGGGCCGGCCCGGTGGCGCACTGGATAGTGCGCCGCTTGGGAAGCGCGGCAGCGCTCCCGTCCGAGGGTTCGGAT
>NW_007727355.1:99657-102546 GCF_000696425.1 Galeopterus variegatus
TGGCTCACTCGGTAGAGTGCGGTGCTGATAACACCAAGGCCACGGGTTCGGATCCTATATAGGGATGGCCGGTTTGCTCACTAGCTGAGCGAGGCACGGGAGCAACGCCGAGGCTTGCGATCCCGTCGCCGGTCCCCGGTCCGGTACGGGGGCAACACTGAGGGTTGCGATCCGTTGCCGGACACGGAAAAAAGACAAAAAAGACAAAAAAGACAAAAAAAAAAAAAAAAAAGCTTGATTCAGGCCTGGCCCTGTACTAAACATTTTACATGAATTATCACACGAAGCCTTCACAGGATCTCTGAGACAGGCACCATATTTATTTACATTAAAGATGCAGAAACTGAGGCCGGCCCGTGGCTCACTCGGTAGAGTGCGGTGCTGATAACACCAAGGCCACGGGTTCGGATCCTATATAGGGATGGCCGGTTTGCTCACTAGCTGAGCGTGGTGCTGACAACACCAAGCCAAGGGTTGAGATCCCCTTACCGGTCATCTTTTAAAAAAAAAAAAAAAAAAAAAAGATGCAGAAACTGAAGTGCAGAGAGGGCTCCACTTGAACGTCCTATGTTAGGAGCACGAATTCTTTTTTGAATCCCCACCCAATGGATTTGCCATTAGGTATTTGTTCTGAACTGGAGTGACCTTCAGATACAAAGAGGGCCTTGGGAGGCCCAAGGGTGTAAGAAGAAGAGAGGCAAGTCCTGAGGATTCTGCACCCCCATCTCCAGCTCTCCTTGCAGATAAAGGGGGTACCAAACTCTGTTCAAACTCATCCACTTGCATTCTGGCGGGGGGCTTTGGAGGAGTGTGTGTGTGTTTGTGTGTGTGTGTGTGTGTGTGTGTTCACATGCTTGTACATTTACTTTCCCCCCCTCCATGGCCTCCTGCAAGATACTGGGAATCTGTTATGGGTAGAGGTGTGTGTCTGCATGAGTTTGTGTGCCTGGAGTGTCTCGGGGTATCTGGGGGTGAGTGTGGGTGTGTCTATGAATGTGTGGGACCTATATCTAGTTGTCTTAGACACAAAATGCAATTCAGGCTGCTAGAACAAAATATCTCAGACTGGGTAATCTACAAACAACAGAAACGTATTGTTCGCCATTCTGGAGGCTGGAAAGTTGAGAGCCCCGTTCCTCATAGACAGTGCCTTCTATGTGTCCTCACATGGCAGAAGGGGCTGTTTGCTCTCAAGCCTATTTTATTTTATTTGTTTATATATGTATTTATTTATTTTTTTGGTGGCTGGCCAGTATGGGGATCCGAACCCTTGACCTTGGTGTTACCCTCCAGCCTCTTTTATAAGGGCAGAGCCCTCATGACCTAATCACCTTCTAAAGGCTCCACCTCTTAATACTATTGCACTGGGGATTAGGTTTCAACCTACGAATTTTGGAGGGACACCAGTGTTCAGACCATAACACTAGTCCATCAGGCTGCGTGAGGATGTGAGACTGTGGACTCTGAATCTGTGTGTGTCCATATGGCTGTGGGTACGATATTTCCACACTTCACAGTACAACTGTTGTATTTTAATTCTCTGAGTCTGTCTGGGAAATTGTGTGTGTGTGTGTGACCATGAGTGCCTACATTGTGTCTGTCTTTGTGCCTGCAAGTGTGCCCTGGTGTCTCGACGTGACTACATCTATCCACCTGGATGTTTGCATCTTTCTGCGTCTAAGACTCTACTTGGGTGTGCCCAGCTGTCGTCTGATTCTGCCTGCGTCTCTCTGCATCTGGCTGGGTCCTGACTGCCTCTGTCCCTTCCGGTCTTCTCTATGTCTGTGCTCTGTGTGTTTCTGACTATCGTCCAGGTCAATTTCTCTGTTATCCTGTTAGTATCTATGGCTGTAGTCTGTGTCTGTCATCTCTTTGACTGTAACTGTTTGTCCACTGTGCCTGTCTGTTGAGTCTCTGCACCAAATCACATTGCAGGACTAGGATTGCTGTGTGTGTGTGTGTGTGTGTGTGTGTGTGTGTGTGTGTGTGTGTGGTCTCTCTGTGCTTGTTGGGGTGTGTCTGTGACTATGTTCTGACTGTATTTCTAGCTATCTTTCCAAGTCTATCTGTTGCCTATGACTGCTCCAGGCTCTGTCTGTAATGGAGACTTCCTGGCTGTGCGGGTTTGTCTACTGTCTGTCTGTCTCTGTACCTGTGTGTCCACTCTCCAGGCAGGCTCGCTCTGGTGGTCTCGCAGTGAATGGCCAGTGCGAATGGACCGAGACAAAGAAGAGTTGAGGGAAGGAGGAACATTTTAAGCGGACTGTGAAGCCTTGGCTGCTGCGGAGTAGGGAAGGAGGCAAGAGCAGGCAGTGATGGTGGGGACCTGACATGGCCCATCCTGGCAGGACGGAGCTGGGGGTCTGACCTCTCAGGCTGCACCACTATTGCCCACCCACCCTGGAGAAGGCTAGGAGGCAGGATGCCTGGGTTTCTCACAGTGGATGGGGGCAGGGGCCTCTGTCAGGGGACGTCACCCGTTAAACTTCCTCTCTCAGCCACACAGGAAGCTGAGCCAGCTTGGGGCCCAGCCCCAAGCAAGCACAGGCCCCCAGAACCCCTGGGGAAAGGGCCCAGCCGGGCCAGCCCTGCAGGGACCATGGGATCCAGAGCCAAGTAAGAGCCGCCCCCTCCCTCATTCTCTGGAACAAGATCCCCAGACAGGCCTGGGCTGAGGCAGAGGGACGCTGAGAATGGGGAAGGCCTGGGAAATTCAGTGACCCAGGGGGCAGGTGGCCGGAACTGGGGCAGGACACTCACTTGGCCTGTACTGTAGATTCTACTCTGGGACATGCTCAGGCCCCTCTCAGCACCTCCTCTCTCTCTCTTTCCAGCTTCATGTGGTCATGTCTGTAACTCTGTGAGTGCACGTACCCCCCCCCCCCCCCC
>NW_007727355.1:102692-114423 GCF_000696425.1 Galeopterus variegatus
GCCCCCCCCCCCCCCCCCCCCGAGCATGTATCCCTCGGTGTATCTGAGTGATGGCTTCTGGGGATCAGCAGATGTGAGTGATGGGGGGAGGGGAGCCGTGTGTCCCTGCAAGTGAGTGATCATGTGTGTGACTTGTGTCAGCATAAGAGTGAAGTTCTGGGGACTCCATGTCAGAGACTGTGTGTGCAACTGGACAGGACAGTGTGTCTGCAATTGGTCTCTCTCCTGGAGCCCAAGTCCCAGCATCCTCTGCGTGACGTAGGGCAGGGGAGGAAGGCAGGGCTTAGAGTAAGTGCCAGGGCATCCTGCCCTCCTTTCTCAGATAAAAAATGTGGGGTCAGCCACCAGGGCCCCATGAAGTCTCGCACACAGAGACACATGGACAGACAACAAGGATGCTCACACATTTACCCTGAGACACTCACAGCCATGCAAGAAAAGGTAGATGTTATTCACCCCCACACTTGCTCGGTTATACACGTCACAGTCCCACCCCATGGATATACGGACAGTCTCATCCTTTTAGGCAGACGCCAGACAGAATCACACACAAACACTGCCCACATGCGCACACAAGTCATGCACTCAGCCACACACACACAGCCACACTCGCCCCACCCCATACCCACAGTTATGCACACACAGTCAACACTGCTGCATGCAGAACCTCACACAACCACACACTCACCACCACAAACCCCTGGGGTCATGCACGTACCAGTGCACCTGGTCACTCACACACACACAATCACACACATGTGCAGAGTGGCAGATACACACACACACGCGCGGAAGCAAGTCCCTGCACTCGCTAAGCCTTCTCATGTCCCACAGAGGGGGTCCCCCTGCCGTGTTTGATTGGTTCTTCGAAGCTGCCTGCCCTGCCTCCCTGCAGGAGGGTGAGTTGGGAGCATATGGGGCTGGGGGGGAGGTGAAGGGTGGGACTGGGGTCCTGAACTTAGAAGCCTGCTCTTACCTACAGATCCCCCCATCCTGCGACAGTTCCCCCCAGACTTCAGGGACCAGGTATGCAGGCTGGCTCTTTGCTCCCCCAGGGCCAGGGCTAGTCTTACAGGGAGGAGGGGATTCTGTGCCTTGGACTTGGAGGCCAGGGGTGGGGACCTAACCTGAGTGGCCAAGCAGTCTGTGCTTCTCTCCACCCCCAGGAAGCTATGCAGATGGTGCCTAAATTCTGCTTCCCTTTTGATGTGGAAAGGTACGGAAGGGAGGAAAGACCCAGGGACTCAGGGACTCAGTACACAGGGACTCAGACATCTGGAGACCCACACACCCAGGAACCCTGAGGCCTAGGGACTCAGATACTCAGGGACACAGGAAGCCAGGGACTCAGGGACCCGGGCACCAAAGGCCTCAGCACCCAGGGACTCAACACCAGGGACATCTGGAGACCCATACATCCAGGAATCTGAGAACCAGGAACTCAGGGATTCAGGGACCCTGACAACGAGGGGCCTATATGCATAGGGACTCAGTCATCCAGGGACCAAGGGACTCAGGGGCCCAGGGACCCAGGGACCCAGGGACCCAGAGATTCTGACACCTAAGGACCCAGGTACTGAGGGATCCAGGGACCCCGAAACCCAGGGACTCAGGGACCCAGGGGACCAAGGACTCAGGGATTCTTACATCCATGAACCCAGGGACCTAGGAACATAGGGACTCAGATACCAAAGGTCCCAAAAAACTAGAGACCCATACACTCAGGGTCCTTGAGACCCAGAGACCCCAGGGACTCAGGCATTCAGGGATCCTGAAAACTAGGCATCTATAAACTCAGGACCCCAGAGCCCGAGACTGGTAAGCATAGTACTAGGAGCATTGTTGGGGGGAGTGGGGAGGGGTTAGGGAGCTGGGAGGCCCAGGTTTCTCTGAGAGCCTTTCCCACCTCCAGGGAGCCCCCCAGCCCGGCTGTACAGCATTTCACATTCGCCCTCACGGACCTGGCGGGCAACCGCAGATTTGGTTTCTGCCGCTTGCGGGCTGGTGCCCAGAGCTGCCTCTGCATCCTCAGGTGTGGAATATGAGGGTCTGGGGGCAGGGGCAGGAAGGGTCCAGGCCTAGGGGGACACCGTGTGGAACTTGTCTCCTCTCTCTACAGCCACCTGCCATGGTTTGAGGTGTTCTACAAGCTACTGAACACAGTAGGCGACCTCCTGGCCCAGGACCAAGTGAGACCAGCCCCCCTCTCACTCCTGCAGGAGTCCCAGCCCCCACCCCAACAAGCCCCAGCCCCTCTCAGAACTCCCAGGCCTGTTTTGAGCCCCTTGGCTTCTCCCAGACCACCGAGCCTGAATCATGGACCTCAGAATCCCCAGTTCAAGCTCTGGCTCAGACACCCCCACCCCCACCCAGGTCTCGGAGGCTGAGGAACTTCTTCTAAATCTGCTTCAGCAGCCCCTGCCTGAGCCCCAGGCCTCCGCGGGGCGGGAGCTGGTGAGTAGCACCCAACTCCTGGGCGTGATGGGAAGGCTGTGCCCCAGCCCTGAGGACCACACAGCTAAACCTCTCCCCCAGGACAGCGGAGTGACGATCTCCAGAGCTCACGGTACCCGGCCCCCTACCCCAGGGAATAGCAAGCCGGTGAGTGGGGCTCGGGGGACCATGGATGGTTGGGCACCCACGTCAGGCCAACCCCCTGACTGACTGGTTCCCCTGCCAATTGCCCCACCAGCTTTCCTGCTTCGTGGCCCCCGACAGCGGCCGCCTGCCGTCCATCCCTGAGAACGTGAGTAGGGACTGGGGAGGGGACTCTGGGGGTGGGAACAGGTCCCGAAACCCACAGGGGGGTGCCAGATCCTGGCGTCTGTCCACGTCCAGCGCGCCCGTCTGTTCCTCAGAGGAACCTAACGGAACTGGTGGTGGCGGTGACCGACGAGAACATAGTGGCGCTGTTCTCCGCGCTCCTGGCCGAGCGAAGAGTCCTGCTCACAGCCAGCAAGCTCAGCACCGTGAGGAGGGGCCGGCGGGGAGGGGCCAGGCCTGGCTCCGCCCCTGGGGGCGGGACAACAGGGGCCCATGCCCAGCTCTAGCCCGGCTGGGTGAGACCCAGGAGCCAAGTCCTCGCTCCGCCCCCTTGAAGGTCGGGGCGAGTGGAATTCTGGCCCACCCATATGGGGGGAATCAGAGGGCATGCTCTGCAGCTCCTGCTCTTTAGGAGGGCTGAGTCCGGGCTCCAGCCCCCGTGGACCAGAACGGGTCTGGCTCCGCCCTCTGGAGGAATGAGGTCCTGGAGTGCTCAGGCCTAGCTCCGCCTCTAGGGGCGGGGCAAAGTTGCGCATTCTTGCTCCGCCTCTTTGGGGGTGGGGTCAGTGGAGGGGAGACAGGCTCCACCACTGGGGGCGGGCTGAATCCTAGCTCCGCCTCTTTGGGGTGGGGTCAGTGGAGGGGAGTCAGGCTCCACCACTGGGGGCGGGCTGAATCCTAGCTCCGCCTCTTTGGGTGGGGCCAGAGGAGACTGAGTGGTCGCTCCAGGCCTATGGGGCTGGACCCTGTAGAGTGGCGTGTTAGCTCCGCCCCTCAGAAGAAGGAAGTAGGAGGGGCAGTCCTGCCGCCACCCGCTCGAAACTGTACTGAGCTGAATTCTTGGTCTCCACCTTATTCCTAAAGAACTCTGAGTGTTCGCCAGTTACCCGGGAGTGGGTGGGGGAGGGGGGGCAGGAGACTAGGGACGTGGGAAGAGGAGCTGGGAGAGCCACCGCCTCAGAGAGGGTCCTTGAAGTTGGGGGTCCGGGCCCTGACTCCCCGCCCCCATCCGTCCCCAGCTGACATCGTGCGTCCACGCGTCCTGCGCGCTCCTGTACCCCATGCGCTGGGAGCACGTGCTGATCCCCACGCTCCCCCCGCACCTCCTGGACTACTGCTGGTGAGGGAGGGGGACTGGGGAGGTGCAGGGCCTGGGGACAGGCCTGGAGGGTGGG
This sequence comes from Galeopterus variegatus, assembly GCF_000696425.1. Lineage (NCBI taxonomy): Eukaryota > Metazoa > Chordata > Mammalia > Dermoptera > Cynocephalidae > Galeopterus > Galeopterus variegatus. The sequence goes on from NW_007727355.1 coordinate 106,631, forward strand.
GGCGGCGCCTGCCTGATCCCACCCCCTCCGTCCGCAGCGCTCCCATGCCCTACCTCATTGGAGTCCACGCCAGTCTGGTCGAGGTGAGCGCGAACCGATCCGGACGGCGGGGACGCGAGGGCTCCCCCTCCCTCTCTGTCCCCACATACGCTCCCCCTCCAGGGGTCCTCGGGCTCTGAGCGGCTTTCCCCTTCTCCCCCGCAGAGAGTGAGGGACAAAGCCCTGGAGGACGTCGTGGTGATGAACGTGGACTCAAACACATTAGAGACGCCCTTCGACGATGTGCAGGCGCTGCCCCCAGACGTGGTCAGTGTCACCCCCTTCTACCCTCCTGTTCCGAAAGGCAGGGGCCCCGCAACCGCACACTCAGAGTCGCCCCCTTGTCCTCCAGGTGTCCCTGCTGAGGCTGCGGCTAAGGAAGGTCGCGCTGGTCCCCGGGGAAGGTGTCTCCCGTCTGTTCCTCAAAGCCCAGGCTCTGCTCTTCGGGGGATACCGCGACGCTCTCGTCTGCAGCCCGGTGAGCAGCGGGGATGCTGAGGGAGAGGCCTCGTGGGTACCTGCAGGATTCACAATAATAGTGATAGCTAGCATTTATGGAGTCCTTACTCTGTGCCTCAGTTAGTTCATCTGTAAAATGGGACCCCAACAGTAACCGTCCAAAAGGGCCGTGTGAGCCAATGAATCGGCATATTTCAAACACTTTGAATAGTGCCTGGCATACATTAAGTGCCCAGTAAATGCTTGGTTTTACTATTACTATTATCTCATTTAATCTCACAACAATATCATGAGATGGATACTATTATCGTCCCATTTCACATATGAAGAAAGCAAGGCGTGGAGAAGTCCCGCAGTGCGTGGATGTTGAAGCCAGGACCTTGGTTTGCTGACTCTCAAACCCCACCCCCATTTTCCCCACCCCCTGTTTTTTACAATCATTCTACAACAACGCTGGCGGGTACCAGTATCACTTGAGCATGTGATGTTCATGTTGGCTGTGCCTTGACAGCACATCCGGAATCTCCCCTCTGCCCCTTTCCCCGTCTCCACCCTGGTCTGGCTCTCGTTGTTGCTTACCTGGGATCAGTGTCCTCCCCTTCCCCCCAGCCACCCTCCCCCCCCCGCCCCGCTACAAGCAGATTCCTGCCTTTGTCCCCCATAGTCCTTCCTGCAGTAGCCCGAGGTCACCCGTGAGCATCTGAGTCAGGTCACGTCCCTCCCCTGCTCACAGCCTTCCCAGGGCTTCCACCTCCCTCGGGGTAAAAGCCCAAGTCCTCCCCGTGGCCCACGAGGCCCTGCACAGGGCCAGGCACATAGCAGGAGCTCAAATCGATTTATGGTAGAGTGAGGGAGGTGGCTGGGGGCCAGGAGCGCTGCAGGGAGCTCTGGACGTGTGTCTTTCTTCCAGGGCCAGCCCATAACCTTCAATGAAGAAGCCTTCTTGGCCCAGAAGCCTGGGGCGCCCCTGCAGGCCTTCCACCGGCGGGCCGTGCACCTGCAGCTGTTCAAACAGGTGCGCCAGAACCCTGAGGGCGGGGCCGGGGTGGAGGGGCGGGGCTGGAAGCAGCCGCCTGAGTCCCTGAGGGCGGGGACCAAGGGGTGGGGCAGAGGAGGACTCTTGAATCCCAGAAGGCAAGGCTGGGGCGGACTTCTGGGTCTTGTGGGCTGGGCTGGAGCCGCTCTGGCGGGTCCCCAAGTGGGCGAGTCAGGACTGAACCCTGGGTTCCTAAAGATGAGAGCCCCCCAACTCCTGGGTTCCTGAGGGACAAGACCTACTCCAAGTCCCCTGAAGGGGATTGGGATAGGACAAATTTCCAGTTCCCTGAGCGGGGATCTTCCTGGGTCAGGGGTGGAGGTTCTGATTGTGGACACCCTTCCGGTTGGAGGCGGAGGCGGGTCAAGATCTCTAGGGAATCCTGGGAGAAGGTCGGCTGGACCCCAAGGTCCCTGAACGTGGGGTCCACTCCACTCCAGGCTAAAAGGGGGTGGGGGTCTGTCTGGAGGGTTACTGAGTTAGACTTCTGAGTACCTGTGAGTGGCCGGGTTTGGTGCCTGGGGACAGGTCCTGCTTGGGGGGCTGGGAGAGGGTTGGATCTCTGGTTCCTAGGGTGGGCCCCTACAGGGGCCAGGATGGCTGCTACATCCTGACGGCAGGTAGACTCCTGAACCCGCACATTCAGGTGTGTCTGTGGCCGCCTTGCTTCTGACTTTCTGACCCTTTCCCCCTCCCAAGTTTATTGAAGCCCGACTAGAGAAGCTCAACACGGGGGAGGGCTTCTCGGATCACTTTGAGCAGGAGATCACCTGCTGTGGGACTTCGTCAGGTGAGCCCCGAGCCTGGCCCTGGAGTCCCCGCGTCCCCACCCTACCAGCAACCCCAGCCTAATCCTGCCTTCAATGACCATGAGAATCTCTCCTCACCCCAGGCACCCTTCGCTCCTACCAGCTCTGGGCAGACAACCTAAAGGTAACACCACCAAACACTTAAATCCTTCTTATCGGATTAATTTAATCCCACAACAGTGCCCAGGTAGTGTCATGATTATGCTCATTTATAGAGGTGAGGAAATTGAGACTCAGAGAGGGGATTGTCCAGCAGCACCAGGGACCCAAGCCTCCCCCCGCATTGTTTTCTCTCCCCAGAAAGGTGGTGGTGCCCTCCTGCATTCGGTCAAGGCCAAGACTCAACCGGCCGTCAGGAACATGTACCGCTCGGTGAGGCTGGGCTGGATGAGCCGCACTTGCTGGGTGACAAGGGGGAGGGGACAGAGGACATTCCACCCCTCACGGGGATGGGACATTTTGACCCCAACAGACATTTTAAGTGCAAACATTTTTATCAGAATTGAATCAGCAGTTAAACAATTCTTCCCACTTTTATTTCCCATTTATTATTCTCATATTTGTCCAAATTATTTCCTGCCTACTTAAAATTGACAACCAAGTTCACTGGCGAATATCTTTTGCCCTTTTCATACACTACAATCCCAAATTCTACCCTTGTTTCTTCATTTTGCTTTTTGTTTTCCTGCCAAGCTCAAAAGTTTACTGGTGCCAACTTTGGCACCTCAAAATTGTCCATTCGATTTTATTCTTCACTCAGCTTTGAGACACTGACATCTTTACAACGTTGCTTTGCCGCTCCCGATTTCATTTGAAGGTTATTTCTCCCAGGAATACTCCTCTTATATTAGTCAAAGGGGTGAAAAGTTTGTATTGACGTCTTAAGTGGTATGGGGGAGTTGTGAACATATTTCTGAGACACAGAGACGGACAGATGGCAAGAAGCAGCTGTCCTTGGGGACAGAGGGCTGGGATCTCAAAAGCCCAGGGTCCAATCACCCTTGGGTCTAATAATCCCTTGTCTCCCCCATAGGCCAAGAGTGGCTTGAAGGGCATGCAGAGTCTGCTGACACACAAGGTAAGGCCAATCAATGGCCAGTGTTGAACAGTGGGAGTTGGGGAGAGGCCACCAGCTCATGCATCCTTTCCCTAGGAGGGGGACTCTGGCCTCCAGAGGGGGGGCTCCCTGAGAATCCCAGCCCTCACCAGCCGCTCAGATCGCCTGCAACAGCGCCTGCCTATCTCCCAGCACTTTGGACAGGTAATGTCACCCCTTTCCCCCACGCACACACCCGGAGTTGCACACACCTGGAATTATCACCGAATTCTCCACCCATTCCCAGTCTCCATGTAGACCTCCCGCCTCCCTCCTCACCTACCTCAATATTTCGTGCCCACTTGAAACTCATCCTTCTCCAGAAAGCACCAGCCCCCTTATTCTGCCACTCCTGATCTACCCCACCCCCAAATCTGTCCTTTGCAGAACCGGCCCCTTCGCCCCAACAGGAGACTCCGACTGGAAGAGCAAACTTCTGAGCCCCCAGGGGAGGGGTAAGGCTCCAAGGGCAGGGCAACGTTGGAAGTGGGAGGCCAGGACTGATGGGGAGGAAGGTCCCCAAACTCTAAAGCAGCTTGACCAGGACTGGGTTCAGGCAAATATCTGAGGCTGCCCATCCTTGCTCAGGACACCCCCTCTGAGCCCTGAGGATGCCCAGAGCCCATGGGCAGAAGAAGATCTGGACAGCACTTTCTTGGGGTCTGGAGAGGAACTGGATTTGTTGAGTGAGATTCTGGATAGTCTGAGCATGGGAGCCAAGAACATAGGCAGCCTGAGGCCAAGCCAGAGCTTAGACTGCTGTCACAGAGGAGACCTGGACAGCTGCTTCAGTCTGGTGAGACACCCCCCCATCTCCCCTAATTGGCCATCCATCCAATTTGCCAGCTGCTCTCCCATCTAAAGGCCAGCAACTTGGCTATCCCCCCACCCCCACCCAGCCCAACATACCAGGAAGAGTGAGATGGCAACGAGATGAGAAACTGCCAGAGCCCCAGCCCCTTTCTCTGCCTGCGGACCTGCTGTCCCTGCAAACTGCCCAGTCTTTGGATGTCACAAGCTCTTCAAAGAACCCCCATCTCCAGCTGCCCTCAGAGACTGACCAGGAAATCATCCCTCCATCTCTCCAGTCTTCAACAACTTCTGCAGACCCAAGCAGCCAAGGGGACCCTGAACCTTCTCCTCCCACAGAGGCCTTAATTCTTCATCTCTCTCCTCCCCACAAGGCAGTAGAAGATTCTAGAACCCAGGAGAGCCCCTGCTCTAGGCTCTCCACAGTGCCCACCCAGCCCAGCCCTCCAGAAAGCCCCCAACTTCTGGCCCCCAAATTTGATATTGCCTGGATGTCCCAGCCCCTTGATTCTTCCTTGGTCCCCATTTCTCTGGAGAACCCAAGAGCTCAACCTCCCGAGGTCCTGCAAGCAGGGCACATTCTCCTTCAGTCCCTAGAAGAGCCAGGAGCCCCCAAATCCTCTGCTGCACCCACCAGCAATTGGCAAGAGCCCCAGGCTAGCAGCTGGCCAAGAGTTCCTGATCTTAAGAAGTATTTTGAGGGTTAAGGATCAGGGGTCTGGAGGAGACTCCAGTCCCTCAATAAAGCCACGAGATCCCAAAGCTGGTTTTTCCTGGTGAGTTTATCTGGGGCTGGCTGTCTGCTCCCTTCTGTCACTCTCCCTCCAGGGGCAGCCTCCAACTGACTCTTAGGTGCATCCAGAAGCCCCTCCTTTCCAGGAAGCTCCCCAATTCCCTAAGACCATTACAGCCTTACCATTCATCTCTGTATGTGCCTCCTCCATCTAGGCTAATGCTTCCACCAGCTCAAAAACTTTTATTATATCTCACTACCAGTTTTATATAAATATATAAAAAGTGAGCAGCCCCACCCTCCCTTGCTCTCAGGGGCAAAGTCTTCAAATCACCTTCTTCCATTCTATTCTTAAGCAGTGGGTGGGTCTGACTGCCCAGAGAGGGCTCTGCCTTCCCCTAAGGTCACACATCAAGGAAGGGAGACGGATGCAAGGAAGGGGACCTAGATGGGCAGGCAGCCCCGCACCGTCTCCTTGGAGTCCTGGGGGGCCCGGGCCTCGGCTGCGTGGGAGAACTGAAAGAAAGGAGAGGGGGTTGTCGCGGCACAGCAAAGATGGTGTATGGCAAGCGGGAGGTGGGTCCCCCGCCCCGGCACCCCCAGTTGCAGGCAGAGTCAAGCAGAGGCGGCATGCTGCACAGAGCCTGCCAGGCAGGTGCCCCCGGCCACCCAAGTCGTCCTGTGCCATCAGAGGCTGGTGTCTCGGTGGTGGCTGCTGTGTGCAAGTGAGCACCGGGCAGTCCTGGGCAATGGTGGCAGTGGCAGCAGGCCCCAGTGTTCAGATGAGCCGCTCCTCCGGCGGCAACTTGAGGTTGGGGGGTGGTGGCACGCGGGCACCCACCTGCTCCTCGCTGCTGGGCCGGTAGGTGCCCTCTGTCTGCCGCTTCTCCCGAAGTTTCCGCACCAACAGTGCCAGCCCCACAGCCAGAAGCAAGGCAGCCAGGATGGAGAAGACCACGATGATAGCAGTAATGGCCTCCTGAGACTGCAGAGAGGGGACAGGTGTGACTCACCTGAGTCTGGAGATCCTGTCCACCCCCACCTAAGCAGCATCTCCCCTTCCCCCCCATCCCCCATGAACACACTCCTGCCACTTTTGGTGATCAGGTCCCCCTACTGGTGGTTCCTGGATCCACATCTACATTGTCTGGGGTTCCAAGGCTCCCCACCTGCTATGTGTGGGATCCCCTCACAAGCACCTGTCACATCTAGGACTCCTGTTCATACCACATCTACCAGGTCTGGGCTCCCCACCCCCACCCCCAACCTGAGAGGTATATATGGGGCTACCTGCCATGTATGGTATTCTTGTCCACCCCACTCCAAGGACCCTTAATCTCCCTGGTCTGGGACCTTAGGTCTCCCCGTTTGCCACTGATATTCTGGTCTTTCCCACTTGGGGCTCTCCAATGCCACCCTGACCCGTCACCTCCGGCGAGGGGTTCTAGTCCCCTCCATTTGCTATATGTGGGACCCCTGAATAGCATCCCTGCTACCCTTTTCCCACATACACCCCCAACTCACCAGGGCCCCACTGGAGCCAGGGTCGGTGGGCATAGCGGTGCTGTTTTCACTCACAGAGTGGTCCTGTGCTTTGGGGCCCGAGTCAAGAGGACAAATTAGTCTCTATCCACCCCTCCCATCTAAGCCTATCTGCATCTTCCTGGGCATCCCCCACACCACCCCCACTTCCCAGCAGGGTCCACTTAAAACTGTGCCCTCCTGAGTCTTCCATTAGCATAGAGACTATGGGTGCTCTGCAGGCAGGACTGCCCCCCAACCCCTGTGTTTGCTCCTCTGGCCACCCCAGGCCCAGCAGAGCCCAGCAGGGAGTAATCAGCCACCAGTTGTTTACACTGAGTTGGGGGCTGTTATAATAGATGGTGTCCGGAAGCCCAACCCTCCCCCCTCACCACTCCTACCAGGGGCCCTTAAGGATCTGGGCGGGTCCTGCTTTCCCTCCAATGCCTGAGTCACACCTCCCCCCAGGCTCCGGAAACTGCACTAGAAGGATTCAATGGCTAGGTCCACACCTATAGCCAGCCTGGTCATTCCGGGCTTGAGGCCCCAGGCCGGCCTCCTCCTGGCTCCCAGTCTGCCCAAAACAACCCAACTATACCGATGCTCAGATACACAGGTCTCCCCTCCCTGCAGCTCCTTCTGTGGGGCCGGGCACCCCAACCCACAATTCCACCCCTCGCAGGAACTCAGTTCTCTTTAGACCAGCTCCCACTGTCCAGAAGGAGACAGAAATTCTAAACCCCCAGCCTTGAACCTGTAGACCCCTCCCCAAGGCATGTCATGCCCACGCCCCAATTCTTCAACCCCACTGTGCCCCAGGTACCCAGCGCTTCTAAGCCCTGCCCCCAGCAGAGACCCAGGAATCCGGACCCCTCCCCCCCAGCACCCCTCACCAGTACCTACTTTGCCCCCAGGCCCGGCCCCAGCGGGCCGGCAGCAGCGGCAGGCCAAGCGCCAAGAGCAGCCCCAGGCTGGGGGTCGCCATGGGCTGGGCGACAGGTTGGTGGCGCCAGGAACAGGGCTTCTGGCGCTCGCCGTTCCTACCGCATCTCGAGCCGGGGGTACCTGCGACAGGGCACCTAGGGGCGGGAGAAAGAGAGGCCCGAGCGTGGGGTTGGGGGCCGGACCCGGGCGCTGGCCCGCGGGAGAGGCGACGCGCACCCGGGCACCCCGGAGTCCCGCCCCGCCCCCGCCGCCAGAGGTCAGAGATTAAAGATTAACTCCCGGGCGCGCGTTCCTGGGCTGGGGAGAGGGAAAGGGAAGGGGTGGGGGTGGGGGAACAGGACAAGC
>NW_007727355.1:114601-117435 GCF_000696425.1 Galeopterus variegatus
GGCGTGGGGTGGGGGGCGGGACCCGGGCGCTGGCCCGCGGGAGAGGCGACGCGCACCCGGGCACCCCGGAGTCCCGCCCCGCCCCCGCCGCCAGAGGTCAGAGATTAAAGATTAACTCCCGGGCGCGCGTTCCTGGGCTGGGGAGAGGGAAAGGGAAGGGGTGGGGGTGGGGGAACAGGCCAAGCCGTGCGTCCTGCCTCCCTACCTGGCCCGGGCGTCTTTGATCTCGCACGGTTTCCCTGTCCGGGTCCCCAGCTCGAACCCTCGGTCCGGCGGTCGGTCGGTCGGTCGGATCCCACCGGCTCCGCCCGCTCACGTGACCCGGAAAGTTTAGTCACTCACCTGGGAGGGGAGCGCACTTCCGGCTGGTGCACCTGAGCCTAGATGAGAGGGCGGAGCCAGGAGGGGGCGGGGCCGCGCCACGGGCGCACCTGTAACGGGAACCCAATTCCATAATGGGGAGGGGTAGGGAACGGGCGGAAGCGCGCAGGTGTAAGAAGGGCCTCACACCTGTATAGCGGGCATGTCTGTAGGATCGCCCAGGTGTGGAGACACACGGAACAAGTCGACACCGGTGTATAAAGCACTCCTGCTTAAGCAGACTCGGATGGAATGCTCTTCACGTAAAAACACCTTTTCGGCAAACATCTGTATGGGAGTAAACGCCTGTATAGAAGACACCTGCACGGATGTTCGCGTGTAAGAATACTCACAGGAGACATCTGCATTGAGTCACATCTATATGAAATATAGCTGAATGGAAGCATACCTGTGTGGAAAACATCTGTATAGAACACACCTGCATGATAACTCACATCTGATTGAAGCACTCTGGCGTGGAGTACACCTGTTTTGGAAACGCAACCGCCTGGCTCACTTATGAAACGCACAACACTTGTATGGGGGAATTCCTATGTGGAAATGGACTTGGAAATACCTGTATGAGACCCCATCTGCATTTAAGTATACCTGTATGGGACCCAGTTGTATGGAAACATATCCATATGGGTGTATACTTAACTGGAACACACTTATGAGGGGACTGTATAATGCATTCGTGGGTGGAGGAACACCCGTTGAGAAACATATCTGCGAGGTCAACGAAACTGCCCTGTGTGAGGAACACCTGTATAGAACTGAGCTGAAATGAGAGGAAGACCTGGGAACTTTGCATAAGGCACACTCACACTGAAGCACATCTGTGTGGAGGACCAGCAGGACAAAAGTTCACATATATGGAGGCCAACCTGTCGGGTTGTTTCTGTGAGAAAATACCTACATGGTACATCTCCATGGGAAAACATCTGTATCTCCCCATGTTGTAGGGCACCTGCAAGGAACACCTGGGAATGATAACATCTGCTAGGCGACCATCTATAAGAGGCTCGTTGTCTAGGACACACCTGTTCGAGCACACCTGTCTGGACAGAGCTTGGGCGGGAACCAAATGTGCCCTCACGGCTGTATTTTTGGATAAAGGTCAATGATAATGACACCATCCCCTTACGAGGACTCTTAGGTGAAGAGTGGTGATTAAAGGATAATTAATCCCTTTCAGGGTATAGAGCGATGGTTAAGGATCCCAGATCTCTTTAAATCCCCGCTTTGCCCCTTACTGGGCATGAACTGGGGAGAGCGTCTTAAGCTCCTGTTTCCTCATCTGTAAAGCGGGAAAGACAGCACCCCTTACCTTATAGGGATTTGGCGAGGACGACGCAAGAGGTGAGTAAAAGGCCTGGCATGTGCAGCGCACTGAATCAATGTTAGCTATTATTTGTCGCTGTCAAGTGCTCTGTCTGCCCCTCCCCCTAATGGTGAGACGAGAAACTGCGCCCGAAACTAGTGGGAGGGACATTCAGCAGGTGCAGCGAGCGCGACAGGCTGGAGCCCCGCCTCTAGCGCTCGGCACCCCCACCCCCACTCCGGTCTTCATTCCTAGCCGCAACCCGGACACTGAGACTCCACAGGCCGGTCTAGAAGGATCTGGCCGCGGCCCCTTTAAGACTGCCGAGCCGGCAGTCGGGCTGTGGGGCTCTGCTCAAGGCAGCCCCGGGTCAGCGGGGAGGCCCCGCCCAGGTGGGAGGGCGAGGCGGGCCGGGCGGGCGCAGCTCAGGCGGCTCTGGCCAATAGGAAACCGAGTTTGCAGCCGCGACGCGTGTGGATCTTCCGTTTCCCAGACTGAGTGGGACCGAGTAAAGAAGCGCGCGGGCGGAATGAAGGGATAGTGTGAGAGCATCGCGTCTTGATCTTCTGTTTCTGTGGCCGAGTGGGGAATGCGACCTGAGCGGACGGACAAAGAGACAGCTAGATGGCGCAGGGTTCCTGCGTACTTCTGGGGAAAGCGAGAACTTTAGTTCCTGAAGAGGATTAGTAGGAGAAAGAGGTCAAGCGGAAAGAGATTCCGAAACACAATCCCTGTCATCTCCCTACCACGCCCCTTTGTGGTAAGGGGAAGAGGGTAAACTGAGGCACGAAGAGGAGGAACTCTGAAACCAGAACTAAGACCATTAAGCCTAGCCCCTCTTCCCTAAAGGAACTCCGGTGCTCCCTCGGCCGTGCAATACCGGAGCATCCCAGACAGCCCTCCCCACGCCCGCAGCTCCGCCCTCGGCCCCTTCCACCCCGCCCAGCGGGTCGGGGGAGGAGACGCAAGTTCTGGCGCGGGCGGCGACGTCTAGCAGTCATCACCTCCAGCAAGTGCCAGAGCCCGGCGGGCAGCGCGGAGGTTGCGGAGCCTGTGGCCGCGGAGCTGGCCCTGCGGGGCCCCGGGGGGGAGGGGGAGCCGCGAAGCCCCCGCTGAGGCCGCTGCTGCCGGGCCTCCCCTCCCCCCCCGG
>NW_007727355.1:117574-124848 GCF_000696425.1 Galeopterus variegatus
CAGGGGGGCCCGGGCGACGCGGAGCGGCGGCAACGCTGGAGTCGCCTCTTCGAGGAGCTGGACAGTAACAAGGATGGCCGAGTGGACGTGCACGAGTTGCGCCAGGGGCTGGCCAGGCTGGGCGGAGGCGACCCAGACCGCGGTGCCCAACAGGTACCCCCGCCCGGACCCCCTCCTCGCCCGCCGCGCTGGGGCCCCGCCCGGGCCGGGTGACCCGAGCCTCTGAATGGGGCGGCCGGAGCCGCCTGGGACTTACCTGTGGCTGGTCTCCAGGACCTGTGTCTCTGTCCCCCGCCCCCTGCCCACTCGTGTCTGGCGCCGAATTCAGGGCCGCCGAGTCCCTAGGTCTGCAGTTTGGCTGCCAAACCCAGTCACCCCGGGGATGGGGATGTCTCTGCCAGGGAATAAAGTGGGGCGCTTTCCTGCCCATTGCCCGGGACACACCTTCCTCTAGACTCTGCACCGTTCAAGACATCCCGTTTCCACCTCCAGGAGACACACCCTTCCACCCTCCTCAGGTCACCTATTGCCCTCCCGGCCAGTTGCCCCAGCCTCTGTGTTTACATGCCCTCCCCTGCCCTCTCCTGGGCCTGGCTCATTGCCCCAGCCAGGGCCCCAATTCTATCTGAGGCCACACTCAGCTGGAGATGCACCTGTCAAGGCAAGAATTTGCTCCGCTCCCCCGCCTTGCAGGTGTCGCCCACACCTGTAGCCCCAGATGCCCCTGAAGTGTCTCCACAGCATCCTTGAGATCCCCATCCAACCACCCACTTTCCAGATGGGAATAAGAGATCCCAAGGCTGTTCAGCTTGGATCTCTCCTGCCCCACGTTGCCCAGGGCTGTCTCTTAAGGGAGTTCTTTTAGACTGCCATGTGGACAGGTTTTTATAACAGGCAGCTGGGAGCACAGGCTTTAGTGACAAGACCCCAAGGTTACCACTTGCCAGCTCTGTGACCTTGAATGAGTTCTTTGACCTTGTAGAACCTCAGTTTGCTCACCAGGAAAATTGGACTACCATCACCCACCTCATATAGCTATCATGGCCTGGGCATCTTGCTGAGAAGTGAGCTCATTGGGGGAGGGGGATGATGTCCCCTGTCCCCTTCCTCAAGACACAGGAGGCCCTAGGTTCCTGAGGCATAAGACAGGTGGTACCTACTCCGGATCGGGGAGCGGCCTCCTGGAGCTCCCCTTTTGTCCCCTTCCCACTGCCAGGGCATCTCCCCTGAGGGTGACGCTGACCTGGATGGCGGGCTTGACCTGGAGGAGTTTAGCCGCTATCTGCAGGAGCGGGAACAGCGTCTGTTGCTCATGTTCCACAGTCTTGACCGGAATCAGGATGGTAAGGCCAGCCCGCGGGCCAGGGGATGCGGCTGTGGGGGCCCTGGAGATGCCAATGGGTTAGAACTGGCAGCTCTGGGATGACGGGGGAGGGGCCCCTTCTCCCGATGATTCATAGGCTATTTTGGGAGCTCTCCTCACCCCCAGCTAGGTGGTTCGAGGCCCAGCCAGCCCATCCCACCTCCTTTTCCCTTCTGGGGCTGGAGCCCTATTACTACCCTTAGATTTTTCTCACGGACGAAGATCCTCGATATTGCTCCTAGAGTCCCTATAAGACAAAGACACCCACCCCCTTAGCACCTTCTGGGTTCCGAATGTTGTTTCTTGATCCCGTGTTGTAGAAAGCCCTATAATTACCCCTGGATTCATTCATTCATTTGTGGAACTGAGGACCCCCCCACACTAATATTGCCCAGTTCCACCTCTCTGATCCCAATGGGTCAGGGATGCCCCACCCCTTCAACCCTGCTGCAAACTTTACCCTGGGTTTCTGGATTCCCTGGTCTTCCTAGACCATTCCCATTCCAAGCTCTCCTGATCCTTTGTCCCAGGGTCCCCCAGGGTCCCACACACACACCCTTCCCCACCTTGGACCCCTTCTCCAGGTCATATTGATGTCTCTGAGATCCAACAGAGTTTTCGAGCTCTGGGCATTTCCATCTCTCTGGAACAGGCAGAGAAAATTCTGCACAGGTAAGTCACTGGGGGCCCAGAATCCCAGGTAACTCAGGTCACCATGACCCTTCAGCCACCTCGATCTTCTGGGCCCCAGACCCAGTTCCAAAGAGGGTGGAGCTGAGAAGTTGGGCATTGAAGTCAGGCAGATCTTGGGCTGTCACTTCACCTCTCTGAGCCTCAGTTTCCCCCTATGTAAAATGATGCTAATAATACCATCTCCCCGATAGGGTTGGCATGATGAGTCAACATGGGACAGTCCATGGGATGGGCCTAGAACAGTCCTAGACATGTGGCAATCTCTCAGTACTTAGGAGCTCACTCTACCCCCAAACCTGCAAAACCCAGCAGAACCTTCCCCCAGCCCCAGGCACTGAGACTGTGCCCCCTCCACCACCCCCACCCCAGCATGGACCGTGACGGCACAATGACCATCGACTGGCAGGAATGGCGTGACCACTTCCTGCTGCATTCTCTGGAAAACGTGGAAGATGTACTCTATTTCTGGAAGCATTCCACGGTGAGGTGGGAGTGGTTTTCCCAGCCTGGAGGCTGGTCCCTCTTCTCTGGGGGTGTAGCGGGGAGGAGAGTGGAGGCTTGCTCTGGTCTCTCCAGGGCTTGGAAGTGCTGGCCAGGACTCTAGAAGGAGAAGGTACTGGAGGCAGCCAAGGGATGGGGCTCTGTTTCTCTCTTTATTTAGGGTTCAGGGGCCTGGGGAGACATTTGGGACATCTCTGATATCTGATTGGAGCCCTTCAAATTTACTTGGGGGCTTCTAGGGGCAGCTTGTGGAGGTTGGGGGTACAGGGAAGAAAGAGCTCACCAGACGAGGTACCAGGCCTCACCCCCTCAGCCCACACAGCTCCTCTTCTGCTGAATAATGGATTCTGCTGCTGGACAGAAAAGTTAAAGGCCAGTGTCTTCAGGAGGTCCAATGGGATCCACTGGAAGAGGGTGTTTGCTCTAGATCCCCGGTTTCTGGGTGGGAATCCCTGAGCGATGCTTCTGGTAGGATTTGATGGCATCTGGAGGGGATCCATTTGTGGGATCTGGTGAGATCCTCTCAGGAGATCCAGAGACTCCCACCCCAGAGGATCCAAGGGGCCTTGGTTGGTAATTCTATAGAAGGGAGATGATGTGGGGGGCTCCCTGGGGAGGAGATCCCAGTGAGATGTGGTGAGGCCCCTGCAGGGATCAGCTGAGGTCCTTATATGGTAGGTTCCCAGTAGGACCTTGTGTGGCCCTAGAGAGATCTTCTGAAATCCTTATATTGGAGACCCTTGAGTGGGATCTTTCAGAGGGATCTGATTAGCTCTAGAGGGATCTTTATGTGGCAGATGCTTGTGTAGGATCCTTTGGTGGGATTTGGTGGAGGTTTCCAAGAAGTATCTTAGAATCTTACAGGGAAACTGCTGGGTTGGATGTTTTGGTGGCATCTGGTAGGATCCGAGAGGGATCTCCTGGACTGTCCATCAAGATCCATTGGCAGACTCTCTGGGGTGTCCTTTAGAATTGAGTCCTAACTCCCTGCCCCTGCTGTGGCATGGCACCTCCAATCCCTGCATCCCCAGGTCCTGGACATTGGCGAATGTCTGACTGTGCCAGATGAGTTCTCAAAGCAAGAGAAGCTGACAGGCATGTGGTGGAAGCAGCTGGTGGCTGGTGCAGTGGCGGGTGCTGTGTCGCGGACAGGCACGGCCCCTCTGGACCGCCTCAAGGTCTTCATGCAGGTGAGGGGCCCTGGAGAGACCAACCCTCTCCCCCAGGCCAGGGACCTGGAAGGGGACTGCAAAACTGCCTCGTCAGGGCCGGCCCGGTGGCGCACTGCTATAGTGCGCCGCTTGGGAAGCGCAGCGGCGCTCCCACCGAGGGTTCGGATCCCACATACAGACCGGTTCCCGCTCACTGGCTGAGCGAGGCGCGGGAGCATCACCAAGGGCTGCGATCCCGTTGCCGGTCCCGGTACGGTACGGGGGCGACACTGAGGGTTGCGATCTGTTGCCGGACACGGAAAAAGACAAAAAGGAAAAAAAAAAAAAACTGCCTCGTCTCCCTGGTCAGGTTCATGCCTCAAAGACCAACCGACTGAACATCTTGGGGGGCCTACAGAGCATGATCCGTGAGGGGGGTATCTGCTCCCTGTGGCGTGGCAACGGTATCAACGTGCTCAAGATTGCACCTGAGTCGGCTATCAAGTTCATGGCCTATGAACAGGTGAAGGAGAGTGTGGGGAGGGGTGTGCTTGGTGTGAGGAAGCCTGGGACTTCTGGGATTAGCTTGGGGATGGGGGATGTATGTGGGTCCCTGGAGTGGGCATCTGCTCCCCAACACAATGCACACAGCAGGCCAGTTCTGTGCAAGCTAGAACAGTGGCATGCACAGAACTCTCAACCCCTGAGGTCCTACCCAGCCCTGTGTCTCCCACCCTCAGATCAAGCGGGCCATCCGTGGACAACAGGAGACACTGCATGTGCAGGAGCGCTTTGTGGCTGGCTCCCTGGCTGGTGCCACAGCCCAAACCATCATTTACCCCATGGAGGTAAGAAGGAGGGGGCCTGGCAGAGACCCCATTGCCGGGTGGGAGGCCTGCTGTAACCATTCCACTCCACATTCCCCGATATGCATTGGGATTGTAACTTCACTTCTCCCTGATTCAGACTGCAGCTCATTGGAGCAAGGCTGTTTCATGTGGAGCCTGTCTGGTTATTACAATTTGTGATACAACTTCTGGGGACAGTAGTGTTGGTTACAACTGTTTGGACGGAAGTCATGGGAGCCAGCCATTTATGGATATACCTTTTCAAAGGATAGGAGGCATATTCCCAGGGGAATCATTTCTAGGTGGTGCTGTTTTCAGAGAAATCATTTCAGATTTCAGGTTGTACAATATACATTTAGGATTCTGAAAGTGATGGAAAACTCAAACCACATAAATGAAGTCTGGAGATGAGCAGTTCAGAGCTGGGATGGTGGCCTCACTATGTCAGAAACCCAGGTTCCTTCTGTCTGTCTTACTGGTCCACCATCCCAGAGTGTAGTGTCTGCCTCATAGACCAACATGGCTGCTTGTGCTCCGGTCATCACATTCCACATCCCAGCCAAAAAGGAAGAAGCAACAAAGGAGGAAACATTTCTCCACCTTTGAGGATGCTTTCTGAAAGTCACACAAACCTCTTTTTTGTCCTGTTTCATTGGCTAGGACTGAGTGACATGGCCACACACCCAGGGAAGCCAGGAAATGTAGTCTTTATTTTTTCTAATGGTTGTGCACTTGCTGAAAATTCATTTCTATTATTAAGGAAGAAGGGAATAAGATATTGGGAGACATTCAGCAGTGGCTGCCCCATGCCACTGTGGCAGGTGTAACTATTTCTAGATACAGAGATTTGGGATAGTAGAAGATTCTCAAATAAGTGGTTTTTAAAATTCAGTGATTCTCAGGATATCTGCTTCCAGGAGTAGCTATTTCCAGGTGTCTTCATTCCCAGATGTAGTGACTTTGGAGACAGCTTTTCCAGGTATAACCAGCTTCTCCCCAGGTGCTGAAGACACGACTGACCCTACGCCTGACTGGCCAGTATCAGGGGCTGCTGGACTGTGCAAGACGGATCCTGGAGCAGGAGGGGCCCCGCGCCTTCTACCGCGGCTACCTGCCCAATGTGCTGGGCATCATCCCCTACGCGGGCATCGACCTGGCTGTCTATGAGGTCTGTGGGCAGCCCACCCCTCTCCCTCCCATCTTCTCCCCTTTGGGATTTGCCCACAGGACACCCCTTCCCCTGGGACTGACTCAGTGGAACTCCCATAGCTAGGGCAGGATAATCATGAGGTGGAGAAACACCATGGGCCTTGGAATCCTGGGCAATCCCTCTGCATTGGACTCCCCTCTCCTTCACTTACCACTGGGAGAGCATCCAATTTGCTCAGCCTTCCCAGATCACCTGAAAGTCAGGGACAACTCTAGCTCCCCAAATCAGGACAGCAGGCAAAGGTGAGCCTCAAAGATGCCCGGCTGTCCCAAAGCATGTATCAGACCTGGTCTCTGTCTCCGGGCCAATGCCTTTTTCAGTGCCTGCCCACCGATCATATGCTGTCACCATAAAACCATACGCTGTGACCACCATCCTGCAGCCCTTACAACAGAGGCAGGAGTAGGGAGTTTTTGCTCTTTCTCTTCCAGAGAACTCATTCATTGCTTCTATCTCCTCCTGGTGGGATCACCAGGTCCTCCCAATAAACACAGCCCTAGATATCCCAGAAGCACCCCCCCCATCCCACAAAATCTTTGTGTCTAAGACTGGACCAGCTTCATGGGCATGCGATCTATGCAGTTACAAAGGGTCTGCACACTCAGGAGGATCCTGCGCTTGGTTGGTCCTACTGCCACTGTCTTGAAATGCTTAATCCAGGGGACCCCACATTTTTATTTTGTACTGGATCCCACAAATTGTGTAGCTGGTTCTGATCTAAGATACTCTGGACCTGCCAACTATACCTGCTCTTCCTGGCACCCAGCGTCTAGACAACCATTGCTCATTCATTCATTTGTTCATTCATTCACTCATTCACTTGTCCCTTCATGGGTCCCTTCACTCATTCACTTAGGCACTGTTTACTGAGCATTCCCTGTGAGCTGGGCACGGTGCTGATTACTGCAGATATGGCATTGAATGTGACCACCGCAATGCCCGCCTTTCTGGAGCACCCATTCCAGTGATCAAAGCAGTCAGTCAGCCAGCAAATAAGATCATTTCAGCTCCTGATAAGTTCTCAGGAGATCGTAAGCCAGGATTTGTAATAGAAAGGAACAATGGGCAGGCAGAGGGTTGAGGAATGCCTCTGAGGAGGTGGCATTGGAGCCTCGAGTCAAACATAGTATCAGGAGGAAGTGAGAGCAAGGCAGAGAACACAGCAAGTGCAGAGGTCCTGAGGCAGGAATGAATTTGGCCTGTTGGAGGAGTAGAGGTCTCAAGTGGCTGAACAGGTTAGGGCAGAAGAGTGAGTAAGAAATAAAGGTGAGGACTTGGGCTTATCCTAAGTGCAATAGGAAGCCATCAAAGGTTGTGAGCAGAAGGGGCCGGCCCGGTGTTGCACTGCTACAGTGCGCCGCTTGGGAGCGCAGCAGCGCTCCCGCCGAGGGTTCGGATCCCACATACAGACCGGCCGCTCACTGGCTGAGCGAGGTGCGGGCGCAACACCGAGGGTTGCGATCCCGTTGCCGGTCCTGGTCCGGTACGGGCGCGACACTGAGGGTTGC
>NW_007727355.1:125214-135244 GCF_000696425.1 Galeopterus variegatus
ACAAAAAGGGAAAAAAAAAAAAAAAAAAAAAAGGTTGTGAGCAGAAATAAATGTAACCAGGGCTGGCCAGTTAGCTCAGTTGGTTAGAGCACAGCCCTATAACCCCAAGGTCACAGGTTCAGATCCCCCTACTGGCCAGCTGGGGGGGAAAAAATTGACACAGGAAATAAAATCTATAAGCCACTGCAGCCGCAAGGCAAAAAATGTCTTGTCCTTACGAAGGCCATGGTAGAAGGCTTCAGAAGGGATCAGCCACACCAAAGACTTCAAGTGCACAGCTCTAGACTCAAATGTGGCTCTGACTGTTGATCCTCACCTTTAATGTCTGGCTTAGGGCAAATAACTTCCCCCGAGCCTCAGTTTCTCATCTATACAATGGAGATGATAAAGTACTTTTCTTAGTTTGAGATCTCCCAAAAGCAGACCCTAAGACAGGGATGTGAGGGCCAATGGTGTATTGGGGAGGTATGAGACAGGAAGACGGGCCACGAAGGATGCATGTATTCGTTTCCTAGGGCTGCTGTAATGAAGTGTCACCAATTGGTTGGCTTAAAACAACAGAGATTTATTGTCTCACAGTTGTGGAGGTCAGAAGTCCAAAATCGAGGTGTCAGCACAGCCTTGTTCCCTCTGAAACCTGTAGGGAGACTCATTCCTGCCTCTTCCTGGCTTCAGGTGGTTGCTGGCCATCACTGGCATTCCTTGGCTTATGGATGTGTCACTCCTGTCTCTGCCTCTGTTGTCGCATGGCTGTCTTCCCTCTGTGTCTCCATCTCTGTGTCTCTTCTCTTATTATAAGAATATCATTCATATTGGACTAAGGGCCCACCTTATTCATCTTAACTAATTACGTCTGCAAAGACCCTCTTTCCAAAGGCGGTCACATTCTAAAATACTGGGAGTTAGGACATTAACATGTCTTTTGGGGGGACACAATTCAACCCATAACAGTGCATCATCAAGCAAGTCACCACTGTGGGCACGTGGAGCTAAATCCCATTGGGAATGTGGGAGAGGCAGCGTACAACGTGCCCTCCTGGAGGGGCAAGGGAGCTGGGGTATTGATACACCAGGTCAGTCATTTGAAGGTTGCTTCTAGAGATGCTGATTCCCCACCACTCTCCGCCTGTTCCTAGTGATCAGAGCAGACTGGCTTGGGCCCAGAGAAAGTCCCCGGGCAGAGCTGTGGACGCTAGCCGTTGGAAGTTGGCAAGTTTGAAATGAAGCAGCCTCTAGAAATGAATTTGTTTCCTTGCCTTGAAAAAGCTAGCAGCCACCCATGTTTCTTGGCTCATGGTTTCTTCCTCCACCTTCAGAGCCAGCAGCATAGAATCTTCTCCCTCCCTCTCTCTCCTCTGCTTCTGTCTTCACATCTCCTTTTTTGACTCTTATAAGGACCCTTGTGATGACCTTGGACCCACTCAGAAAACCCAGGACAATCTCTCCATCTCAAGATCCTTAACTTAACCACATCTGCAAAGTCCTTTGCACAATATCAAGTAACATATGCACAGGTACCACAGATAGGGCATGAATTAGGATACAGAGAACTGTGATTCTACCTACCCTAGAGGGTCAAGGTGAAGATTGAGTGAGGGGATGTAGGTAAAGTGCTTGCAGAGCCCCTAGGAGGTACCAGCTAGTACCAGCTGTCATGGTACACAAAGCCGGCCAGTAAGGCCTTTGAAGCCAGGTCCTGGTATCACCCACCCCCAACCCATCCTACTCCCTTCTCCACTCCAGACCCTGAAGAACCGTTGGCTCCAGCAGTATAGCCATGACTCAGCAAACCCGGGCATCCTCGTGCTCCTGGCCTGCGGTACCATCTCCAGCACCTGCGGCCAGATAGCCAGTTACCCCCTGGCCCTGGTCCGGACCCGCATGCAGGCCCAAGGTGAGGCCTGGGTGGGAGGATGGGGCAGGGAAGGTCTCACCACTTGGGTCCCACCTCCCCTTCCCCAGCTCCTCAGAGAGAGAGTCCTGGGCTGGGATTGTTCTGGATTTAGATGGCCTTGACTAAGTCCTTACCCTTCTCTGGGTCTCAGTTTACCCATTTGTGACACTGGAATGGGAACCTTTTACCCTTATGGAGCTGAGGATTAACTAGGAAAACAGATGTGATGAGTCTTGGAAGAATGCCCTGGCAATTTTAGTGGGGAGGCCGTGTTGGCAAATGTCTGGCATTTCCAGGCTGGTAACTTGAGCTGTAATTTGCAAGGCTGGGTTATAGTGAGGGGGCATCTAGGATCAGGGCTACAGAGGGTCAAAGCCAGGCTGGTTATTGTTTTTCTCTGTTTTTGTTTTGTTTTGTTTTGTTTTTCTTTAAAGATGACCGGTAAGGAGATCTTAACCTTGACTTGGTGTTGCCAGCACCACGCTCACCCAGTGAGCTAACTGGCCATCCCTATATAGGGATCCGAACCTGTGGCCTTGGTGTTATCAGCACCACACTCTCCCAAGTGAGCCACAGGCTGGCCCTTTTGTTTCTTGTTTTTTAATGAGTTCTTCCTCACCTCCATCCCTACTATCCCTGAATTTGTTTTGAGAATTTCTTTGGGAATTTTAGCATTTGTTTTTCATGATTTCTGCTGGGGATATATCAGTGCACAAGACAGACATGGCCTCCACCCTCCTAGAGCTCACAGGCTGGAGAGGAAGAAAGATGCTAAATAAATTATTCCACAATTAAGTATTGATTTAGGGTTGAATAAAGGGGAGAAGGAGGAGCCTGACTTAGGCTGGGGCGCCCAGGAGGGCTCCCCTGAAGAGCTGGCTTTGGAATAGAGGTTGGGAGGATGAGTAGGAGTTAGCTGGGAAAAGGAGGAGGGAATCAAGTTCGAGGAAAAGGAAATACCTACCCTCTTCCGCATGCGCGCGCGCGCGCACGCACACACACACACACACACACACCCCTGCTGTGCTTCTAACCATGCCCAAACTTGGGCTCTCAACATTGGGGTGAAAAGGTGAGCAGCGACCTCCAACGCCATTAGAAGTCCTGACTCCGAGTGGTAGGTCCCACTGTTAGTCTAACCCTCCTCCCTCCTGCTGCAATGGCCACCTGGCCAAGCCCTGGGGGATAGGAGGGGGAAGTGAGAGGGGGAACTCTGGCCTTACCTGGCCCCCCCACCCCCTCCCAGCCTCCATCGAGGGTGCCCCCCAGCTCTCCATGCTGGGGCTGTTCCGTCACATCCTGTCCCAGGAGGGCGTGTGGGGCCTCTACAGGGGCATTGCCCCCAACTTCATGAAGGTTATTCCAGCTGTGAGCATCTCCTATGTGGTCTACGAGAACATGAAGCAGGCCCTGGGGGTCACATCCAGGTGAGGGACCAGAAGCCCGTTCCCTCCCCTGCAAGATCCCTCTCCCCAACTGTGACGTCTCCCACACCTCAGCCACTGGAGACTGATGGCCCAACCAATGGACCCCAGATCCTCCCATCCCAAACCACTAGACCCCACACTTCAGCCACTGGATCCCAGCACCCAAATCCTGGATCGTAAACCCCTACACCCCAACCATTGAGTCACAGGATCCCCGCACTTTGGCCACTGGATCCCAATACCCCACCTCTAGATTTCAGATCCCCATAGCATAACTGCTGGATCCCACACTTCAGCAACTCAAATCTGATACCCTAACCAAAAGATCCAAGATTATGCATATCCCAGCCCTTAATCCCTATTCCCCAAATCACTGGATCCTGCATTCCCCCATCCCAAAGGTGGATCCCACTTTTTCCTGCCCCATCACTGTGTCTTGGAACTCCACGTCTTAACCACTGGATCCCTTACAACTTAGTGAATGGATCCCGGTACCCCCACCACAGGAGCACGTATCCCCATACCTCAACACCCAGACCTCAGCTCCCTCAGGCGTCAGATCCAGTGTCCTTGTGCAGCACTGGATTGTAGATCCCCAACCCCACTGGCAGATCCCAGATCCCCATGCCTCAAGCCCTGGATATCCAAGGTCAGCCACTGGATTCTGGATGTCAAGAAACCTCAGCCACCGGATCCTGACAATGCATTGCCTAGATCCTGGGGGCCCCACCACTGGATCTCAGATCCCCTCACACCAACCACTGGATTCCTGAATTCCTTTACCTCAACACTGGGTTCCAGTTCCTTCTGCGTCAACTACTGGATCCCCACATTTCAAGCACTATGCCCTCAACCCCCAACCACTGGATCCCATATTTCCAAGCCCTGATCCACCGGATTCTAGCTCCTAAAACCACAACTGTGAGAGCCCAACCGTACAGCAAGTGGATCCTGGCAACTGCAGCCATTGGATTCCAGATTCTAGATCCCAAATCCCTTCACCCCAGTATCTGGATACTGAAACCTCATCCCTAGAAGGCAGACTCTGATACTCCCAAGCACTGGATCCCAAGCCCTTTACCCCTGGATTCTCATCTGAATCCCCCAGGCACTAGATCCCAAATGCTCAGACCCCAACTCTAGATCCCAATAGCCCAATCACAGCAAGCTGGATCCCATGCACCCCCATCCCAGAGACACTGCAGAGCCCAGATCTCCATACATGGGATCGCATGGTCTGGGGAGCTTGCAGGGAAGCCCAGGTACCCCACCCCACCCCATGCCTGTGTCCTGATATGGCTTATCACCAGACAGCAAGGGAAGGGAGGCACCCCCCATGTCCTGCATGGACACTGGATCCCCTCCACCCCACCTGCTCAGCATGGCCCCACCTTCTGGCCCTGTGGGAAAATTGCTTTCTCAAACCACCTCCCTCCCACACCCCCACCTGTACTGAAGTGTCTTCCATTCCCTTCCACCTTGTAAGTTAATAACCCCCAGAACCCTTGTCCCACTGGAGGGTCCAGTCACTCATTCTTGGGGGCTGGCAAGGAGGTGATCTGAGGCTGGTGACACATTAAGGGGACCTCCTCACCCCAGTACTTCCACCCTTTCCCTAGGCTCCAAAGAGTTGGAAGCCAAGAGCAAATCTACACGAACCAACCTCCCCTAAACCCAAGCATCCAATTACACAAAAATAAACAAAGAAGCTAAATCCCAAAATTCACTCCAGGTCTATTTTTCTACCAGAGAGGAGCAAAGCCCCCTCCCCCATCAACCCAAGCCCCCAGGCCTCCCCACCCCCATACATTCTGCACTTTATAGTTGAATTCTGAGCTTAGGATAATTGGGGGGAGGGACCAATTACTGCATTCCTCCTCAATCCTTGGGGAACCCCATTAAGAGATTGCAAAAGAGGAACTGGGATGTTGGGGGGGGCTGGAGGACTCCCCCACACATGGTTTCCACCTCCATCCACGCACACCATGCCCCCACCTCCCTGCCTGTGTGTGTTATTTCAAAGGAAAAGAACAAAAGGAATAAATTTTCTAAGCTCTTTCATTGTGGTTTTTACTGAAAAGGGGTTGGTGGATGTGGGACCACCTTAACCTACCCACAGGGAAGGTACATGGGACCGTTTCCCAAAGCACACATTTCCAAGAGACAGGAAACAACTCCCTCTTGGAGTCTGTTTCCACATTTATAAAGTGGGAGCAATTAGAAAGTCCATATTTACAACCCCTTCTAATTTTTCTGTTTTGTTTTTTCTACTGGCCAGTGCAGGGATCGAACCCTGGACCTTGGTGTTAGCAGCACCATGCTATGACCAACTGAGCTAACCAGCCAGCCCTGTATGTTTTTCTAATTACACAAGTGTATTGGTAATTTGTCATAGCAAATTACTAAAAGCTGGGTGGCTTAAAACAACAGATTTTTTTTTTTTTTTTTTTTTTTTTTTTTTTTTTTTTTTTTTTTTTTTTTTTTTTTTTTTTTTTTTTTTTTTTTTACTCTGTGTGTGTGTGTTTGTGTGTGTAGCTTGGCTGGTACAGGGATCCAAACTCTTGACCTTGGTGTTACAACACTGCGCTCTAACCAACTGAGCTAACCGGCCAACCCCTAAAATGCACATTTGGAGGAGGGGGGGCAGCTGGCCGGTACACATTTTTTATTGTGGTAAAATATACATGACATAAAATTTACCATTTTAACCGTTTTTAAGTGTACAGTTCAGTGGCATTAAGCACATTCACGTTCTTGAGCACCCATCACCACCGTCCTCTCCAGAACTTTCTCATCTTCCCAAACTGAAACTCTGTCCCCATCAAACACTCACTCCCCATCCCCCTCCCCAGCCCCTGGCACCCCCCCTCCTACTTTCTGTCTCTGTGGATCTGATGACCTAGGGACCTCCTATGAGTGGAATCACATTGGGGAATAGGGATTAAGGGCTGGGGTATGCATATGTCCTTTTGTGTCTGACTTGTTTCACTGAGCACAATGTCCTCAAGGTGCATCCGTGTGTCATAGTGTGTGTCAGAATCTCCTTCCTTTATAAGGCTGAATGATATTGTATTGTATGGATGGACCATATTGTGTTTATCCATTCATCTGTCAATAGACAATTGGGCTGCTTCCACCTTTGGGCTATGGTGAATATAAACCAGAGAAATTTATTCTCTCACAGTTCTGGAGGCTGGAAGTCTGATATCAAGGTGTCAGCAGGGCCACGCCCCCTCCGAAGGCTCTGGGGGAGGATCCTTTCTTACCTCTTCCAGCTTCTGGTCATGGCCAGTGTAGTGGATTGAATTATGTCCCCGCAAAACTATTGAAGCTTGAATTGTCTCCCAAGTTTTATGTATTAGAAACTTAGCCCCCTTGTGACTGTTAAGAGGGTGGGAAATCCTATTTTGGTAATCGAAAGGTTAAGCCTTGAAGAAGTGATGGAATTGTAGGACCATGAAGTAGTGAATGGATTAAAAATGGGGGTCAGGGGTGTGGTTCTGAGGGCTTTAAAAGAAGAGGAGAGTCTGTCTTTCTCTGCTCTCTCTGCTTCCACCATCTTGCAATGTGGGACCCCTGGGTCACTGTCACCACCACCAGATGGACTTTGGACTCTCCAGCCTCAGAAACTGTAAGCAATAAATTTCATTTTCTTTATAAATCACCCAGTTTCAGGTATTTTGTTATAAGCAACAAAATGGACTAACACAGCCAGCAATCCTCAGCGTTCCTTGGCTTGTAGACCCATCATTCCATTTTCTGCCTGTCTTCGCATGGCATTCTCCCCTGTGTGTGTGTCTGTGTCACTGGTGTTCAAATTTCTTTCTTCTGGTAAGGACACCAGTCACTGAATTAGGGCCCACCCCAATCCACTATGATCTCATTTTAACTTGATTACATTTGCAAAGACCCTATTTCCAAATAAGGTCACATTCATAGGGACTGGGATTTAGGACTTAAGCACATCTTTTGGGGGGATACAATTCAACCCACAACAATGAGTAATTTAAATGCATCATAGAAAATTCAGAACACACACACACATATACAGAGAGAGAGAGAGAGAGAGATGTATATGATTTAAAGCCCCTAGATAATCTCTGTGTGGCTATTAATTTATGTTCTTTCAAGAGAGCTGGCTGGTTAGCTCAGCTGGTTAGAGTGCAGTGTTGATAAGATCAAGGTCAAGGATTCGGATCCCTGTACTAGCCAGTTTCCAAAAACAAAACAAAAATTTTATATTCTTTTAACTTTCTTTCTCCTGTGTAGACAGGATAGCCACCCTCCAAGGTATTGCCCAATGATTCCTGAATCTTTGTATTCATACTCTTGTGTAGTCTCCTTTCTCATTGCAGTAGGGTGGGTCTCTGTGGCCAACAGAATACAGCAGAAGTAATGGTATGTCGCTTCCAAAATTAGGTTATAAAAGACACTGCAGCTACCATCTTGGTTGTTCGCTCTGTCTCTCTGTCTCTGTCTCTTTGCCTCTCTCTCTGTCCCTCTCATCACTTGCTCTAAAGGAAGGCAGGTACCAGGTCTTGAGAAGTCCTATGGAGCAGCCCATGTGGTGAGAAACTCTAGACAATTGCCACATAGCAGAGTTTGGAACAGGATGCGGACTGCAGCCTCATGACAGAGCCTGGATAGCCCAGCCATTGTAGGTCCTGGACCACCACCCAAACCACTGGATCCCACTACCTGAATCCTGAATCTTAGACCCTTAAACCCCAAACACTGGATCACAGGGCCACCCAGCTAAGGCACTCCTGGATTCCTGATGCTCAGAAACTGTGTGAGAGGATAAATGTTTGTTGTTTTAAGCTGCTACATTGGGGGAGTAATTTGTTACACAGCAAAAGCTAGCTAATACATAGGCATGTACATATATATGATTTTTCACACACTCCGATAAGCGATTAAACCCTGCTAATTATTTTGTATTTTTACTTCCCCTGAATTATATCCTTGGGATCAAATCCCAGGGATGAGATCATTGGGTCAAAGAATATGGCTATCAAAGGGGCCAGCCCATGGCTCACTTGGGAGAGTGCGGTGCTGATAAAACCAAGGCCATGGGTTCGGATCCCATATAGGGATGGCTGGTTAACTCACTGGGTGAGCGTGGTGCTGACAACACCAAGTCAAGGGTTAAGATCCCCTTACCGGTCATCTTTAAAAAAAAAGAATATGGCTATCTCAGGATCACATCACCAGGAAAACTGTATACAGCATACACAGTGATCAGCAAGGAATTAGCGTTATTAATTTTACAGCAGCCATTTTAGCACCAAGTGTTACTATTTTAATTTTATTTAATTGGGACAGTTAACTTACACTTTCTTGTCCAGATTCTTATATCCCATTACACATTGGCTGGGTTTTGGGAGGTTTTGCTAACTGACATGAAGTGTGACCTCAGATAGTTTGTTTTTCTAAGCCTCAGTTTCCCCACCTACAAAATAAGGATGTGACTTTTTTATGTGTGTGTGTGGCTGGCCAGTACAGGGATTGAATCTGGACCTTGGTGTTATCAGCACCACGCTCTAACCACTGAGATAACCAGCTAGCCTCCACTGACATCTTTAAAGGGAAAAAGAACTTACATTTACTGAGCAGGAACTACATGCCCTCACCCTGTGCTAAGTCCTTTAACATATTATCTCACTCATTGTTTCATCATATTTACTGAACACTTACTATATGCCAGACCCAGTTCTAGACATGGGATACAGAAGTGAATGAAACAGAAGCCTCTTCTCTCACAGATCCTGCATTCCAGTGGGGAGAGAGCAATAATAAATAATGAGTCAATACGTAGCAGTGTAGAAAACAAAAGTGCTATGGATAAAAATGAAAGAGGAAAGCAGGATAACAAATACCACAGGGCAGAGTTTACATTTTAAATATAGTGGTCTGGGAAGGCCTCATAAAGAGGGTGACATATGAATAAAAATGTAAAGGTAGTGAGGGAGGGAACCACAGGGATGTCTGGGGGAAAAGCATTCTAGGCAGAGGGTACAGCACGTGCAAAGGTCCTGGGGCAGGACCAAGCCTGGCGTGTTGCAGGAACAGTGAGGAGGCCTGAGTGGCTGGAGCAGAGTGAGCAAGGGGGAGACAGGGAGGAGGGAAGAGCAGGGAGGGGACAGGGCAGGTGGTGCAGGGCCCTGTGGGCTGCAGGAAGGACTTGGGCTTTTACCCCCAAGGAAGATAGGAGCCACGGAGGACTGGGGGTAGAGGAGGGATGTGGCCTACTCAAGTGTTCACAGGTGCCCTTGGGCTGCTTCTGGGAGGACCAACTGTGGGTGGGAAGTGAGGGTGGGAACCAGAGGATGAGGGTAGAGGGGACTGTGGTGACCCAGGGGAGCAATGATAGGGCCAGATGGGGGTGGGGGGTGGCCTCACGTGGACATGGTAAGGAGAAGTCAGATTCTGGGTATATCTTGAAGGTTAAGCCAATGGGATTTGACAACAGAATGTGGGCATGAGAGAAAGACAAGTTTTTTTGTTTGTTTGTTTGTTTTAAAAGATGACCGGTAGGGCCGGCCCGTGGCTCACTCGGGAGAGTGTGGTGCTGATAACACCAAGGCCACGGGTTCGGATCCCATATAGGGATGGCCGGTTGCTCACTGGGTGAGCGTGGTGCTGACAACACCAAGTCAAGGGTTAAGATCCCCTTACCGGTCATCTTTTAAAATTATTTTTAATTTAT
>NW_007727355.1:135254-144747 GCF_000696425.1 Galeopterus variegatus
ATCCCATCTTGAACACATCTTGCTGTGTTACCTTGGGCTACTCACTTTCCCTCTCTGAGCTTCAGCCCCATCTGGAAATTGGAAGTAATGCTAAACTCTAACACATAGCATTGTCAATAGGATCCAATGAGAGTCTTAGTCGAGGGCACCTCTATTCTCTGAGTAGTTTAGGTCAAAAAACTTGACTGTCAGGGGCCAGCCTGTGGCTCACTTGGGAGAGCTTGGTGCTGACAACACCAAGTCAAGGGTTAAGATCCCCTTACCGGTCATCTTTTAAAAAAAAAAAAAAAAGATGACCGGTAAGGGGATCTTAGCCCTTGACTTTGTGTTGTCAGCACCAAGCTCTCCCAAGTGAGCCACAGGCTGGCCCCTGACAGTCAAGTTTTTTGACCTAAACTACTCAGAGAATAGAGGTGCCCTCGACTAAGACTCTCATTGGATCCTATTGACAATGCTATGTGTTAGAGTTTAGCATTACTTCCAATTTCCAGATGGGGCTGAAGCTCAGAGAGGGAAAGTGAGTAGCCCAAGGTAACACAGCAAGATGTGTTCAAGATGGGATTCGAATCCAGATACATCTGACTTCAAACCCATGCCTGTCTTCCTTTTGGGACCAACCATGTTGTCTCTCTCTCCCAGAGCTCCCAAACCTTCTCAATGTTTCTCACTCTCTCTCCAAATGTCATGACATGGAACCCAGTGCATGAGTTTCCCGTGGCTGCTATAACAAATGATCACAAACTTAATGGCTCAAAACAACATATATGTACTATCCTGGAAGTCAAAAGTCTGCCATGGATAGTGCTGGGCTAAAATCAAGGTGCCAGCAGTGCTGGTTTCTTCTGGAGGCTCCAGGGGAGAATCTTTCCTCCTTTCCCAGCTTTTAGAAGCTGACTGCATTCCTTGGTTCGTGGCCCCCTCTTCCATCTCCAAAGCCAGCAACAGCCATGCCAGTCTTTTTCATATCTCACTGCTGACTGCCTCTCCTGCCTCCCTCTTCACGTTTAAGAATTCATGAGATTATACTGGGTTTAGGCAGTTAATCCAGAATAATCTCCCCATCTCCCTATCAGCTGGTTAGTAACCTTAATTCCATCTGCAAACTTAATTCTCTCTTGCCATGTAACAAATCTGTCTTTTTTTTTTCCAGCTGTCCAGTACAGGGATCCGAACCCTTGACCTTGGTGTTATAACACCATGCTCTAACCAACTGAGCTAAGCAGCCAGCCTAACAAATCTGTCTTGATCGGCTTGGGCTGCCATAACAAAATACCACAGACTGAGTAGCTTAAACAACAGACATTTATCTCTCATGGTTCCGGAAGCTGGAAAGTCCAAGGTCAAGATGCTGGCTGGTTTGGTTCCTGATGAGGGTTCTCTTCCTGGTGTGCCTTTTTGCTGTGTCCTCACATGGTGAAGAAAGAGAAAGAGTGAGCTCTGGGCTCTCTGTTCTTACAAGAGCACTAATCCCATCGTGGGGGGCCCCACCCTCATGACCTCATCTAACCTTAATTAACTCCAAAGCCCCCACCTCCAAAGTCCATCCCATTGGGAGTGAGGGCTTCAATATCAGAACTTTGGTAGGACACAATTCAGACCACAACAATAACATATTCACAGATTTAGGGGATTGGGATGTGGACATTTTGTTGGGGGAGATCGTCACTCTGCCTACCACACCCAGTGAGGTCACAAGAGCCTCTGTGATATCATCATCCCCAGGACCTATATTTGCAAGTCACACTTCCCACTAGCCACTCCTACATGGTAGCTGGAGAGGCAAACGACTCCCCAGCGATTTTTTTTTTTTCTAATTATTAAAAGATGAGCGGTAAGGGATCTTAACCCTTGACTTGGTGTTGTCAGCACCACCCTCTCCCAAGTGAGCTAACTGGCCATCCCTATAGGGGATCCGAACCCGTGGCCTTGGTGTTATCAGCAACACACTCTCCCAAGTGAGCCACGGGCCGGCCCTCTCCCCAGGGATTTGAATCCAGGTGTCCTAACCTCTAGCTGCTATGGGAATTCCTCCTGAGGAAACTCAGAAGCCTTGCTCCAGGATCCAGACCCTGTTTAAGAGGGTCAAGACCTTACTCACCAAAGCCCCACCTCCACCTCCACCTCCGCCCCCACCCCCACCCCCCTCCCGGAACCTGGGATGTACACATGTGTATGGATATGTGTTTGGGCACATGCATGAAAGCAACCTGGAGCATCTTCCATCACAACAGGTGAGTTGGGGAAGTACAGGTCTCCCAGCATCTCCAGCCTAGATGGCATGGGGAGAAGGCCGTGTTGCCCACACCCTCTGTGGAGCCCATTCCCCTCTAAGCAGACCTGGAATTCCACCTTGAAGCAGGGGGGACCTTCACTGGGAGGGTGTCCCAGAGATGCACCAGGGGGAGGGGCTCCAGCCTGTCTGAATATGGAGGAGGATTGGGTCTGCCTTGCAGGTGCTGGACACAGGAGAACAGATCATGGTGCCCGTGGATGTCCTGGAAGTAGACAATGACGGTGCCTTGTGGAAGTTCCTGCTCTCAGGAGCCATGGCTGGGGCAGTGTCTCGCACAGGCACGGCCCCTCTGGATCGTGCTAAGGTGTACATGCAGGTGTGTGGGAGGGGCACAGCTCTGGAGCCACTGGGGACAACTTGGGGCGGGGGTGAGTGGAGGTGGCATTGATGGAGTTCAGGATGGGGGTGGGATGCAACCAGAAACAGGTGGGTGGGTGGGGTTGGGACAGGGGTTGGAGTTGGGAAGGAGACTGAATCTGGAGATGGGGCGGGGTTGTCTCTCTGCGGTGGTGTTGAGATGTGAGTTGTGGATGAAGATGGAGTTGATGTGTATGAGGCATGGAGTTAAGTTGTGGAAGGAGTTTAGACAATGATAACAGGAACAGGGGCCAACACCAGGCCAGGGCTGGGTTTGGAAGTCAAGGAACTGGGGTTGGGGTCTTTGGATGGATTTGCAGACAAAATAGGACTGGAAAGAAGATGAGATGGGAACGTGGGTCGGTCTTGGGTTTGGATCT
The DNA here is from genome assembly GCF_000696425.1 of Galeopterus variegatus. NCBI lineage: Eukaryota > Metazoa > Chordata > Mammalia > Dermoptera > Cynocephalidae > Galeopterus > Galeopterus variegatus. Next base: position 138,285 of record NW_007727355.1, read on the forward strand.
CGGTTAGGCTAGGAAATTCTAGGACTGGCCAGGGAAGAAGGTGAGAAGGAATGGGGACGGGATGGAGGTAGGGTTGGTGTTGGGTGGCTGGTGGAGGGGGAGAGGGCAGGGTGGCGTTGCACTCCAGGCTGGGATGGGGATGGGGATGGGGTGGAGGGCTCCTCCCAGAGCCACGGTCATCCTTCCTCCCAGGTCTACTCTTCCAAGACTAACTTCATGAACCTGCTGGGGGGGCTACGGAGCATGGTCCAGGAGGGGGGCTTCCGCTCCCTGTGGCGGGGCAATGGCATCAACGTGCTCAAGATTGCTCCCGAGTACGCCATCAAGTTCTCTGTCTTTGAACAGGTGGGGAATGGTCTGCTTCCTCCAGCTCAAGCCCTAAACCCTCCTATACCCCAAGAGCCCAAGTCCTCATCCAAGACACTATTTTTCCTCCATGCCCCAGACCCCTCTCCCTGAATGGGTTTCAGGTAGGAAGGTGGTTACCTTCTCTCTCACACTCTTCTCTCCTGTCCCAGTGTAAGAATTACTTTTGTGGAGTCCACGGGTCCCCACCCTTTCAGGAACGTCTCCTCGCTGGCTCTCTAGCTGTGGCCACTTCCCAGACACTCATCAATCCCATGGAGGTAAGAGAACGTCTGCCCCACAAACATCCTCTTTGTAATTTACTAAACCCCTGTATATATGTGGGTTCATTTCTAGCCTTTCTCTTCTTGTTGCTAAGGTCTCTGTTCATGTACTACTTTCTTTTACTTTTTTTTTCTTTTGGTGGCTGGCCGATCCAGCCATCTAAACCCTTGACTTTGGTGTTATCAACACCACGCTGTAACCAACTGGGCTAACCAGCCAGCCCAGTAAAATTTTTTAACGAATAGACTTTATTTTTCAGGGCAGTGTTAGGTTTACAGAAAAACTGAGCACAAAGTACGGAGAGATCCTGTATACCTCTGTCACCCACCACACAGACACAAAGTTTCCTTTACTGTTAACATCTTGCATTAGGTTGGCCTACTTGTTACACGTGATGAATCAATGCTGATACATTACTAACAAAAGTCCATAGTTTACATTACAGTTCACTCCTGAAGTTATACAGTTCTACAAGTTTTGACAAATATGTAATGATGTGTCCCTCCCAATCTCTGGCACCCCTGATTTTTTTTTTTTTTTTAAAGATGACCGGTAAGGGGATCTTAACCCTTGACTTGGTGTTGTCAGCACCACGCCCAGCCAGTGAGCGAACCGGCCATCCCTATATAGGGATCCGAACCCGGGGCCTTGGTGTTACCAGCACCGCACTCTCCCGAGTGAGCCACGGGCCGGCCCACCCCTGATTTTTTTTTATGTCAATATAGTTTTGCCTTCTGTCTTTAATTTTTGAGACTTGATAGAATGTTTTATGATCTCCCTTCCTTGCTCCTTTTTTGTCCAATTTCCAGACTATTCTGTGTTGATATTTCTATATAAACCTTAGAATCAACTTGTCTGATTAAGGAAACAAAATCAAGGGGCCGGCCCGTGGCTCACTTGGGAGAATGTGGTGCTGATAACACCAAGGCCACGGGTTCGGATCCTATATAAGGATGGCCAGTTAGCTCACTTGGGAGAGCGTGGTGCTGATAACATGAGTCAACAGTTAAGATCCCCTTACTGGTCATCTTTTAAAAATAAATAAATAAATAAATAGGAAACAAAAGCACTCATTGGTATTTGTCTTCTACTGAGATAGCACTCAATTAGTAAATAAATTTAGAAATTATTGCCGCCTGTGTGATGTTGAGTCTACATATCGAAGAACATGTTCCATTCATTCATATCTGCTTGTATATCCTTTCATGGTGTTTTAAAGTTTTCCTCCTATTATCCTTGCCCTTATCTTTTTTTAATCTGTTTTTTATTTTGTAAGTAAGAAGATGTAGACATTTAAAGTGCCACCTCTATTTTTTCTTTAAGCTCTTATGCCTTATTTTGGCAAGACACTGGAGCTGAAGGTCAAGGGTAATCACACTTATTACCTGGCAATTAAAAATGACTAATTTTCCAGTCAGGTCAAAATATCCACCTTCTTGCCTTCTTACTAATTCTCAAACATTCACAGCTGTTCAAGGACCATTAATAAAGTACAGGACGTTTTTAACACAGCCAAGAAATATTTAATGTAAATCATCTTGCTCTTGTGCTATTAAGTTTCTTCCTAAGTGTATTAATTTCCTATTGTTGTGTAACAAATTACCACAAACTAAGTAGCTTAAAATGATACAGATTTATTTATTTCTGGCGGCTGGCCGGTATGGGGAATCCAAACCCCTGACCTTGGTGTTACAAGACTGCACTCTAGGGCCGGCCCCATGGCTCACTCGGGAGAGTGCAGCACTGATAGTGCTGAGGCCGCAGGTTCGGATCCTATATAGGGATGGCCCGTGCACTCACTGGCTGAGCGTGGTGCTCACAACACCGAGTCAGGGGTTGCGATCCCCTTACCGGTCAAAAAAAAAAAAAAAACAAAAAACAAGACTGCATTCTAACCAACTAAGCTAACCAGACAGCCCAATGCAGATTTACTACCTGTGGATCATGTCTGGGCACCAGTTAGTTGGGTCACCTGTGTATGGTCTCATCAAAACCAAGGCCAAAAACAAGCTACAAGCAAACTCCTCTGAGGTCCTCTTCCAAGCTGCCTGGTTGTTGGCAGGATTTAGTTTCTTATTGTAGGACTGAGGTCCTTGGCTCTTTCTTCCCTATGTGGCCGTCTCCACAATATGGCAGCTTGCTTTTTAAGACCAACAGGAGAAGGCTTCCAATCTCTGACTTCTTTCTCTAGTGAGATAGATTCATTTCAAGCATTCACCTGATTAGATCAGGCCCACCCAGGACAATTTCTCTTTTGATGACCTTAAAGTCAACTAATTAAGAGTCTTAATCATATCTGCAAAACCCCTTCACCTTTGCCTTATAATATAACCTAATCAGGAGAGTGATATCCTATCCTATTCACACAAGTCCACACTCAGAGTGGGGGTAGTATTATATAGGGCATGTATATGGGGGAAAATCTTGGGGACTACTTTAGAATTGTGCCTGCCACACTATGTTTTCTTTTGCACGATTGTAGAGTTGCCAACATTAGAGTATTTCATAAAAATTCTTGATTTCTGGCAGCTTTTGGAAAATTGGCAGATCTGGCCACCCAGGGCCCAAACTCCCATGGAATTCAGCTGGAGCTAGGTCACAGCTAACACAGACCCCACTCGGCTCATTTTACTTCCCTTATCATCTTGAAATTTATCAGCACTTGAGCTTCTGAACTCAAAATTCAGAGAGCCGTCCAAGGAATCCAACAGATATACATTTGAAACCCAACTCTTTGAATTCCTGAGCCTCAGCTTCTTCTTTTGTAGGATGGGGACAATGGCCACTGCTGAGGGTCATGGAAAGGATTAAATCAAATGAGCTGCCTCACTCCCCACTCTCCCCAGGTGCTGAAGACACGGCTGACCCTGCGCCGGACGGGACAGTACAAGGGGCTGCTGGATTGTGCCAGGCAGATCTTGGAGCGGGAGGGTACCCGCGCCCTTTACCGTGGCTACCTGCCCAACATGCTTGGCATCATCCCTTATGCCTGCACTGACCTGGCTGTCTATGAGGTGCGGGTCCCGCAGATGGAGTGGTGGGGGTGGCCTGAGCCCAGGCCTATGGTGATCATTCTGCCGGCCTACTTCTCTTGCAGATGCTCCGGTGCCTATGGCTGAAGTCAGGCAGGGACCTGGAAGACCCCAGTGGCTTAGTCAGTCTGTCGTCAGTAACGCTGTCCACCACCTGTGGCCAGATGGCCAGTTACCCACTGACTCTGGTGCGCACCAGGATGCAGGCCCAAGGTCAGCCTCGCCCTAGTGACCATCACCCTTCCCTGCCTTGCCCCAGCTCTGAATTTTCTCATTGCCCAAAACTGACTCACAAACTCTCCTGGCCTCCATCTGATTCTGGCCACCTTCGATGATCCTCAAAACCCACCAGGATATACTTGCCCCCAAATCTGATCTCAGCCCTCAAGTTAATTGTAAAAAGAAATGACTAACATCCAACTGACCCCAACAAACATCCCCAAATGTGACCCAGGTTCCCATACTGACCCCAAAGACAAATACCACCAAAATAACCTCTCAATTTCTCCAAATAAGATCCAACCCTCAATTGGTTCCAAAAGCCAAAATGATTCCTAAAATTGCTAAGACTGACCCTTGGACTTCCCAAAATTCATACCCACTTCCCCAAATCTGCCTCCCTCAAATAGACTCTCAGCCCCCAAACCAATCCACAAAACTCAAAACAGGTCCTTTGCCCACCACCCTGATCTTGAAAATGTCCCCAAATACCTCTGGGCATTCTCCCAAAATCTCTAGCAGATGTTAGATGTTCTCTCCCAAATAAGCACTAATGTTTTCTAGCATGTTGCCTAAAGCAAATCCTGAAAACCCCTCTGCAAATGATTTCCTCATTCCCCCAAAACTCCTTTCCAACTGACCCTAGGCCCCTACCCATAGCTTCTGCCCACCCCACCCCCGCCATGTTCCAGACTCCCAGGAAGACAAGTGATCTCTGGCCAAGTCCTGAGCTTCCTTCTTTCCCTGCAGACACCGTGGAGGGCTCGAACCCCACCATGTGCAGAGTCTTTCGGCGGATCCTGGCAGAGCAGGGCTGGCCAGGGCTGTACCGAGGAATAACCCCCACATTGCTGAAGGTGTTTCCAGCAGGTGGCATCAGCTGTGTGGTGTACGAGGCCATGAAGAAAACCCTGGGTGTACAGACTGCAAGCTAGATGACACGCAATGGGCAGAAATGGGACAGGAGGACCCAGTGTCCCCTGCCCCCAAAGAGCCCTCCAGGCTCAGGCCCTAGGGCAGTTTTTGGCGGCAAAATTAGGCTGCAGGCCTGGGTCAGAAGATTGCAGGGGCCCTTTCCGCATGGTGCAGCCTGGGACTAGAGCTTCAACTCCAGTCTAGCTCCTTGAGGCTCATTGTAGTTGGTTCAATGGTGAACAGGCAAACATTAGGAATAAAGAGATAGTTTCTGCTGGATGTGTCTGGATCCCTGGGTCTAGGAGAGAGCATTGGGGACCTGGGATCTCTAGATCCAGGAAAGGAGCTGGGGACCTGGGATCCAGGCGGGGAACTGGGGAAGTTAGGTCTCTCCGCCCTGAATGGGAATTGGTAGCCTGGATGATGCCTGGGTCCAGGAGAAAAGTTGAGGGCCTAGGATGTGAGCTTAGGGTTTAAATCCTGGGGCCTTATGTGAAGGGGGTAGGGAATGCGGAGTTACGGGCTGGGATCCCTCGGTCCTTGGAAGTACTGGAGGGTAGCTCGTTCTATGAGTCCCGGAAAAGAAGTGGGAGCTCCAGATCCCTGAGGTACAGGGGATTCCTGGGTTTCCTCCTGCTCTCAGGCCACCCCACCCGCAGAAGCTCCCGATCTCCAAGGCTTCAAGCAGGCCACGTGCCAGGCCTACCCAGCCAGGCTCCTGGGACGCTAACCCAGACGTCAGGCCTGAGTTCGGGCAGCCGGTCGCCACAACCCACGTCGGCTGCCATTCACTCCAGGCCCTGCTAATCCCCTCTCGCCGTCTGGTGGTCGGCTCCACCCCAATGCAGCTTCACTTCCACTGGCTCCCACCAAAACTGAGCGCCTTTATTTCCTCCATTACCATTTGTCGGGGGCGGTATCAGTCACTTAACACCCGCCCCTGTCGCTCAGCCATTGGTTTAGAGTGAGGGCTAGAAAAGGATTATGGTTAACAAGCGCAGCAATCAAGTCAAAAGCCCCGCCCACTGGCCAGAACTCGCCAGGGATTGACCAAATTGACTGCCAATCCCCACAAGCACCGCCCATCGCATGTATTTATTGGCTTGGGTGCACAATCATCTCGCTGAGCGCCTGCCTAGCCCGTCGAAAGGGGTCTTCTGCTAGGCCCCGCCTTCCAGCCCACATGACTCTCCGGAGCCTTCAATCTAGTTCTGAAACCGCCCCGCGAATCTGGAACACGCGCTTCATTGGGCCTCCCACCTTCTCAGATCGCCTTGATTTGCCCGCCCGGCGCCAGCAGCGGCAGCCCATTGCCTCGTAAGGATGTCGATCACTCGGAGCCTCCCGCCCACAGCCTCTCGTGGCACTCCGATTGGCCGCTCGCCTCCAGAGCCTGCGATTGGTGTCGAGGGAGCGGCGGCCGTCTCCTATTGGCCCGGCGGCGCCGTCCGTCACGCCCGAGGCGGGAGGGGGCGACCCTCTCCCCCCGCGTCGTCTTCCCAGCGGCTGAGTTCCCAGAGTGCTCCGCGGCCGTGTGGAGCGAGGCCTTGTTCCCGCGTTGAGCCGCCGCCGCCTCCTCCTCATCTTCAGCCTCCGCGCCAGGCCCAGCCCCGCCGCGCCATGTCGGACTACAGCACGGGAGGACCCCCGCCCGGGCCGCCGCCGCC
>NW_007727355.1:145350-192412 GCF_000696425.1 Galeopterus variegatus
CGCGGGGTCGCCGCGGGGGGGCCGGGGCCGCCACGGGGTCACGTGGGCGGTAGGCGGGGGCCCCGGCCCTCCCGCGGCGCCTCGAGTGGGCTCCCCGTGGGTGACCCCCTGCAGGGGGTGGGGGCGTACTGGGGGTCAGCGAGAGCGACCCCGGGGTGTGCAGGGGCCCGGAGATCCGGGACTCACTTTGGGACCCCCTCTGCCCCAGTACACACGAGGGTACGTTCCACTCTCCTGGAGGCAGAGTCAACCTCTCCGGGCGAGGGTCTGTCTTCGCTTTCTCCGCGTCAAGCAAAGGGCCATGTTCGCCCCTAACCCAATCCCATTTCTGTCCCCCCTCTAGAAAGAAGGAACTTGGGGGGTGGGATTCTTTCTCTTGAGTCTGGAAAGTAGAGAAGGATCCCTTTGGCGGCCGGAGTGGCTGAGCCTTTGGGCAAAATGAGGAAGGGGAGCACAGGGTCTGGCTCTTTGATGCTTTGGGGTGGCTTGAAAGCATGGTCTTTCTCTATGGGAAAGCCGGGAGGGTCCCACCCGGCGTTTTTGAGGGGGGTTGACAACAGGGAAGTGTCACATGCTGGTGTGACTGACCTCCCCAGCTTCATTCGCAGCTTCCCCAGGGCCTGGATAGGTGGGGGCCGGTAGCATGAAAGAACTTTGCCGTCCTTTCAGGAAGCAGACCCGCTTAGGCCCTTAGAGAGCACTCGGGCTTGTCCCAATGCCTCCGGGGCTGGGGACTGGCTCCTCCCCAGGTGGGAGGTCCCGTTAGGTAAACGCCTGCGTTCTTGCCCAGTGTGGTCTCTGGCTTTCTCACCTCTGGAGTGGGGTATGTTCTAACATGCATTTGACCTGGTTCCACACCGGACTGTCTTGATTCTGAGGCCATTTTAACTGGGTGAGTTGGTGTTCTCAGTTGGAGTGGTGTAAAGCTCCAAGCCCCATATGGGTATCCCAAGAGCTTTGGCTCAAGGTAAGTGTTAAGAAAAATTTTGAGAAAGGTGGAAAGATAGATCCTTAGCTCAGGTCTCTTTTGGGTTTCTAAACCACAGACACACTCTGGTCTTAAGTTTGTTGGATTGGGGTTTGTTTGAAGTTGCTCCTCGTGTGTCTATAAAATGTAACGTGTTCCAAAAAGGTCTTTTGTTTTGGTCAAATGAGGATTTCGGATGCCTTTAAACGCTTCCTTGAGATTTGTTCAATTAAATTTATGTAAAGATTTTTGAGGGTGAGGGAGATAAAGAAAAGTTGTACTCTTCGGTATCCCAGAAGAACCAAGTTAAAAATCACACTTTCTGGTTCTCCATGCTGGGGTTGCTGGCACAAGGAAGTGTGTGAAAGCTCTTGTTCATGGAGATGACCTGAGGACTCTCCCTGGCACCCAAGCTTCTGATCCTTTCACCCCTGGAACCAAGTCACTGGATTATAGCCTGACCACAAACAATTTAGACACAAATCCCATCGAGAAAGGGAATTTTAAAATTCCTGGTTAGATCCTGAGAATCTTTGGGACCTTAGGTATAAACTCCTTCTGGGATGTCTCAGCCAACAGGCTCTTCCCTAAATGGGGAAATGGGGCCGCTCCCAGGCCAGCCAGCAAAACCTGGTGGGTTTTCATAAATCAGAGATGTTCCAAAAAGTTGACCTGAGAGCCCTGGAAGGTTGGTTTTGGTGGTAATACTGTACTTACTACTTTATTTCTAGATCGCAGCCAAAATTGGAGGTGATGCTGCTACAACCGTGAATAACAGCACTCCCGATTTTGGTTTTGGGGGCCAAAAGAGACAGTTGGAAGATGGAGGTAACTCCCACTGCTGCTTTTAGCTTGGGAGGAAGGGCTGGGGTTGGGGGGCTTTTGTTTGTGGTCAGGGGACTCTGCTATTTGTCTTCTAAAACCTCAGCAATCCCAGCTTTGTTCATTCTTTTTGTTCAGTCTGCCATCCTGAGGTATCAGGTGGCTGAGAGGAGGGCAGATTGATTGTGATTAGGTTGAAGTTGTAAGTTCCCGAGATCATTCCTCCCCTTCTGGGAGGCTGGGGAAACGTGCAGTAGGTTAAAGTCTGGCCTGCTCTAGAGCAGGCAGCATTACCCAGAGTAGCCAGGGATCAACTCTAGATCAACTCTATTTTTATCCAGCCCCCACCCCAGAGGCAGGTCCAGTCCTAAACTGGAAGGACTTGGGGGCACCATCATTGTTCACTAGTTATAAAGGGCTTTTTACTGAGTGTTGGTAGCGGGATTGACCAAGCCTGGCCCACCTCGGGGTTGCTCTTGGCCACGCTCCTGCTCTCATTTTGGGGGTGTGGGAAGAGGGGACTGTTTACCCGGGACATGTGGCATGAGTGTTGGGTTTGAGGCAGGCGTGGGTGGGTGGGTGCTGGGTCTGACGTCCTCTGTCTTTCACAGATCAGCCGGAGAGCAAGAAGCTGGCTTCCCAGGGAGACTGTAAGTCCATTCAGCGATGCAGGCGGAGGGCAGCTTCTGGGTATTGAGGGTTTTAGGAGTTGGGAGCTAGAAGCACTGAAGAGACAGCAGCTCTCCTTTGTGGAGGCTCCTGGTGTTTGTAATCTGGGGCTCACGAGTTTTAGAGGTCCCAGAACATTCACAGTGCTCACCAGGTGCTTGGGCAGGCTCAGAATTGCTGTGGTAAGCACCAGGTGCCCCTTGTGGGGGGCAGAGATACCTTGGGGCAGGCAGTGTTGGGGTGCTCAGACAGGAGCTAAGGTAGTCTTTCCTTTGGGTTTCTCTTTGCAGCAATCAGTTCTCAGCTTGGACCCATCCATCCTCCTCCGAGGTAAGTTGTGGTTTGGAGAACATGTTGGTTCCTCAGCTGACTGGCCTTTCATACTGACTTGGGAGAGCATTCTATCTGGGGGCTGCACCATTAGGATTTTATCTCCTGTTGCTGGTTGACCAGAAAGTGCACAGACAGGGCCAAAAGGAGCTGCATTCATTCCTTGTACCAACCTGTCTATGGGGAACAATCCGCTGTGACGTTGGAAGGGCGGTCTCTTGTTGCCTCCTCCACAGGGGGACACTCAGACATCTGTCTTCCTAGAAAAGACTGGGGAAGGGCCTTGATGTTCTCTTGTGCGTCTTCTGCAAATTTCTTGTTCCACTGGTGTTGGTAGAGCCTGGGGGTCTTTGCTGCCTCTTTGCCACACTAGGTAGACTTAGGTGAATCTCACATGGGTGGTTTGTGAAGGGCCACCATTGATCTTTTTTTCTTTAATGGGTCAGTAGTTTTGTAAGATTCAGTAAAAACTATTTACTAGAAAAATCAAATGAATAGGATACACACCAACTTTTTTCTGTTATTAGAGTCAACAGTAAAATGACTGTTAGATTGCTGGAAAAGTGTCAGAGTGCTTGCTCTCACTTTGAACTGGTGGGACTGTACCGGCCATGGGCCTCACTCCCCAGACCAAGCCTCTCTCGGTGCAGATGTGGAAACCAAGGCCTTGAGAGGTGGTGTGACCCACAGTGGAGAAAGGGAGCCCTGTCTGTAGTCAGACTGCTTAGGCATGTGGGGTCTTGGCCCCATGTTGTAGGAAGCGGGTCTGCAGCCAGAAGCATCCAGGGCCCTCCAGGGCAGGGGTTGTGTCTTCAAGTTACCTTCTAGGTCTTCCATTCTCTTCCTTTCCCACTTGAGACTGACTTTCAGTGTCTCTCTTTGCAGGACTTCAATGACAGAAGAGTACAGGGTCCCAGATGGCATGGTGGGCTTAAGTAAGTGTGGGTCACCTTGATCAGGGAGGCTCATTATCCCCCCCTTTGCAGGGACAGTGTCCTGTGAGCCCTGCCAGCCCAGCAGTCCTGGTTCAAGAGGGACTCCTGTGTCCTGCTGTCACTTGTTCCTCCATCCCTCTGGGGGGAGGACAGGGAGCTCTCAGAATGGCTGCTGCCCTCGTTATTACCACCGGGGCCAACGACCCGTGCCACCCCTGGGCTCTCTCAGACAATCACAGCTTTTCTCCTTTTTTCTCCACCTAGTCATTGGCAGAGGAGGCGAACAAATTAACAAAATCCAACAGGATTCAGGCTGCAAAGTACAGATTTCTCCAGGTATGAGATTCCTGCCGGAGTGGGGGCTGGGCTCAGGTCGGGTTCTTTGCACGTTCCATTAATCACTAACTTTTGGCAAGACTGCATAGAAGTAAGGTGGACTGGTTTTTGGTGGTGGTTACTGTGCATCTGGCTCAGCGCAGCATCTCAACTAGTATAGTGCATTGATGTGTAGCTGCGACGCTTTTTTTCTTTTTACGGTTGTGGGAGACATACTGAAGTGGAAGGTCTAGAATTGAGCACAGGATACTCCATAACAGTCACCTTGTTCAGAACCATTATGTTAACTTGCCACCTATATGAAACATTCTCTCGTTGGGACAGGGCCATCCGTGAGGCAGGTGATGTGTCAGAAAGAATGATAGCTTTGAGGCCAGGCCCGATTTAAATCCCAGTTCTGGCTGTGCATCTGATCTCAGACAAGTTGTTTTACTTCCTTGGAAGTCAGATGCCTGAGCTGCAACACGCTTGCTTGGCAATGTGAAGCACATTGACTATAGAAGAAGCTTATGTGGTCAGCAGTGGTAGTGCAGATGGCCCAGGTTTGGGACTTTCTGGAATCTGCCTCTCTCTTCTCCTCATCTTTTTCCTAAAAACTTCTCCCTGCATTACTGGATTTGAAGATTTCTGACCTTGGCTTTGCATTGAGCAACCTCCTAGGTGTTTGGGTGGGTAAATTGACTTGTCAGGCTGCCAGGTGGCAATGCATAGTGGCCATGGGTTCTAGAAGTTTCCTCATCTCCATGGCGGGCCTTTTTGTGCCCACAGGCCAGGGAGGGCACTGACCCTATCTCCTCTTCTCTCCAGACAGCGGTGGCCTGCCTGAGCGCAGTGTGTCCTTGACGGGAGCCCCAGAATCTGTCCAGTAAGTCCCCTCCTGGGCCTCTCATTGGGACGAGGAGAGCAGGCAGAAGACCTCTTGGTCCCTTTGAAAACTGGGGATGACTTCCACCCCATGGCTGTACTGGCAGGTTGATTCCCCAGAATCCTGAGATCTGGGAGACCTCTGGGCCGAATAGCACCAGTCCTAGCGACTGGCCCCTCTTCCTCGTCATCTGTCAGATACACTTGTTGGGGTCGCCATCACTGTGAGCTGGGTAGGGCCACCAGACGAGTACCCTTTCTCAAGTGGTGTCACTTCATCCTCCCCTTCCCAGGAAAGCGAAGATGATGCTGGATGACATTGTATCTCGGGGTCGTGGGGGTCCCCCAGGACAGTTCCATGACAATGCCAATGGGGGCCAGAACGGCACTGTGCAGGAGATCATGATCCCTGCCGGGAAGGCTGGTCTGGTCATCGGCAAAGGCGGGGAGACAATTAAGCAGCTGCAGGTGAGTTGTGGCCCCGGGGACAGGTGGCTCCTTCTACCCCACAGAGTTTCCCCTCCTGTTTATGTGCGCGCACACCCCACTAGCCTCTTTGCAGAGGCTTTTATCCTTTAAGCTACACATGCTCCCCATCTGCACAACCCCCAGAAGTTCTGTGAAAGCCCAGCACTGACTGTTAACTTTGGTTGTAAAGGAACGAGCCGGAGTGAAGATGATTTTAATTCAGGACGGTTCGCAGAACACAAATGTGGACAAGCCTCTGCGGATCATTGGGGATCCTTATAAAGTGCAGGTGAGCATGCCCCAGGGTGGTGGTGGGTTCTGGAGAGGGGCCAGTGGAGCTGGTAGCCTGGGGTCTGTGTTCACTAGAGATCTGTGTGAACATGCGAAAGATGGAGAGGTTTTCAAGAGCACTGGCTTTGAAGTCAGCCCTGACCTCTTGTTTCGGTGCTGGGCTATCTCCCAGCTGAGTGTGCGCAGGCAAGCGATCTCAGCTCTGACCTTCTGTTTGTTTATCTGGAAAACGGGGCTGCTGACAGTGCCTGCCCGTTGGGGCAGCAGATAGATAGTTCTGCAGGGTTCTGTGTCCAGCACAGCAAAGCCTTGTCAGTTCTTACTGAGACTGGTGTCCTTTTGGGCATGGGTGGCTGGACAGGCACTGTGGGGCTGCAGGACTTGCCCATGTAGACTGTGCCATGTGTGTTCACAGCAAGCCTGTGAGATGGTGATGGATATCCTCCGAGAACGCGACCAAGGAGGCTTTGGGGACCGGAATGAATATGGGTCTCGGATTGGCGGGGGCATCGATGTGAGTGTGGATGGAGGGCTGGGGGCGGGGCGGATTTCTCTCCTGGCCAGAGGGAATCAAAGCTGCGGGATGAGCCCCAGGGTGACCCTTCAGCCTCCCTTCCTCCTCAGGTGCCAGTGCCCAGGCATTCTGTCGGTGTGGTCATTGGCCGGAGTGGAGAGATGATCAAGAAGATTCAGAATGATGCTGGTGTGCGGATACAGTTTAAACAAGGTCAGGGGCCTAGCCCAAAAGATGGCAGGGCAGGATGGGTATGTCTGCTAGCCAGATCAGTTGTTCCGTCACTGGATCCATTATAGCCAGTGGAACCCCTGCCACCTGCCCCCTACCCGGCCATCTGCCCTCCCTTGGGAGGCGAGTTCAGGCAGCTTGCACTGCAGTTGGTCTTTTCAGCCTCTTTGGAGTGCTTCCTTGCTCCTGGTCTAGTCATCGCGGTTGGTGATATGTGGTCTTTCCAAGTCCAGAGGGACTGTATCTTCCTGTCCCCATCAAATGGCCCATCCTGGCAGGGCAGCCTGGGCACCCAGTGGGCTGGGTCAGATCACTACACCAACCCAAGGCTCTTGCCAGTCCTCAGTGAGAGGCTTTGAGCACCACATCTGTGGGAAAGAGGGACCCCTGTGTTGCTTTTCAGAGATTTGTTGTTCTGTAAAATTTAGTTAGTTCTGGGGGTGCCAAATGTAGGAAGGAGCCTCAGCTGCTACCCCAGCTTGGCAGATTGGTTTCCTTCTAGGAGAATGTGGGCCTGCCTCCTTCCCCGTTCCTGCGTAAGTGGAGTTTGGGGAGCAGCTCTTTTGAGTCTGAGATATGACACATCTGGCTTGGCACTATGTCTGCCCTGAAGAGGCGATATTGCAGGAGTTTGGAGTTTTGCTTTTCTTTTAAATCAGTTTCTCTGCTCTCTTGGTGCTGGCCTCAGATGATGGCACAGGTCCTGAGAAGATAGCTCACATAATGGGACCCCCAGACCGATGTGAGCATGCGGCCCGGATTATCAATGACCTCCTCCAGAGCCTCAGGGTAGGTGGCCTTGGGTACACTGAGAAGGACTGGTGGTGGGGGCTGGCCTAGCCCTTCCAGGGACGTTCAGGGACCAGGATGGCTTCCTGTGTTCATCCTTCTCCTTCCTGTCTTGCAGAGCGGCCCCCCAGGTCCTCCAGGGGGTCCCGGCATGCCTCCGGGGGGCCGAGGCCGAGGAAGAGGCCAAGGCAACTGGGGCCCTCCTGGCGGGGAGATGACATTCTCCATCCCTACTCATAAGTGTGGGCTAGTTATCGGCAGAGGTAAGTGTGGCCCTTGTACGTGCTGCGTTCCTCACCTCTGTCCTCCGCCCTCCCTTCATTGTCCACTGTTCTCTGCAGGTGGTGAGAATGTGAAAGCCATAAACCAGCAGACAGGCGCCTTTGTAGAGATCTCCCGCCAGCTGCCACCCAACGGGGACCCCAACTTCAAATTGTTCATCATCCGGGGCTCACCCCAGCAGATCGACCATGCCAAGCAGCTCATCGAGGAGAAGATTGAGGTGGGCTCAGGGAGGGGTTCTGGAAGCCTGGGTCCACACTCCCATCTCCCACCCACTCACCTCGTCTGCTTTTCTTCCTTCCCTCAAGGGTCCTCTCTGCCCCGTTGGACCAGGCCCTGGGGGACCAGGCCCTGCTGGCCCGATGGGGCCCTTCAACCCTGGGCCCTTCAATCAGGGGCCACCAGGGGCTCCCCCTCAGTGAGTGTTCCTCTCAGCTTCCTGGGGTTTGGGACGTGGGGGGGTCACCATGCTGGCAAGAAGAGCTACAGGCCCATTTCCCTTTGTCACTGAGAGAAGTCCTCCACCTCTCAGAAATGCTGGCAGTTGGGGTTCAGACTGGCCTGTTTTATAGATGCTATTAGTCTCCACCTCGTGTGTGTATAAAGTACATACTGTTTCAGAGGCGTCATCCATACTTAGAATTTTGGTGGTTTCTGGTTCATGTCCCTGAGCAATCGTAGTCCGTGTCCCTTATGTCATTAGTAGTTATGTGCCTTTGCCAGGCACCCCATGGAGTCTGGTGGTCTGGGCCTTTGGCCCCCATTCCTGCAGCTGTCCCTGCCCCTCTGGTGGCATAGCTCCAGTCACACCAGCAGAGCCACTCACCTGTTCCCTCCTCTTTCTCGCCCTGCAGTGCCGGTGGCCCCCCTCCTCACCAGTACCCACCCCAGGGCTGGGGCAATACCTACCCCCAGTGGCAGCCCCCTGCTCCTCATGACCCAAGTAAGTGACAGGCTGACCAGGGAGGATGGGGCCTGGCAATTGTGCCCATCCCCTCAGCCCCATCCTTTTCTTCCTACAGATAAAGCAGCTGCAGCAGCCGCAGACCCCAACGCTGCCTGGGCCGCCTACTATTCACACTACTACCAGCAGCCCCCGGGCCCAGTGCCGGGCCCAGCACCAGCCCCTGCGGCCCCACCCACTCAGGGTGAGCCCCCTCAGCCCCCACCCACCGGCCAGTCGGACTACACTAAGGCCTGGGAGGAGTATTACAAAAAGATCGGTGAGTCTGCAGTGTGGCCAGAGGTGGGGGGCCTCCAGTCCCATCTTAGAGCGGTGTCCTCTGACCTTTCTCATCCCCCATAGGCCAGCAGCCCCAGCAGCCTGGAGCACCCCCACAGCAGGACTACACGAAGGCCTGGGAAGAATACTACAAGAAGCAGGGTGAGCGGGTGGCCCGGGGAGGAGGGCAGGCCGCAGGCAGCTCCTGCCCCACAGCTGCTCACCAGCTCCCCACTCCACCCACAGCGCAAGTGGCCACCGGAGGGGGCCCGGGAGCGCCCCCAGGCTCCCAGCCAGACTACAGTGCCGCCTGGGCTGAATATTACAGACAACAGGCTGCTTACTACGGACAGACTCCAGGTCCTGGCGGCCCCCAGCCACCTCCCACACAGCAGGGACAGCAGCAGGCAAGTGGGAATTGCCACCCTCCTCCTCCTCCTTTTTCCTTCCAACCCCCGGCCACCGTCCATCCTGCCTTAGTGGGTAGCGCCGGAAATCCCTTCCCCTGCGGGGTGTGCCCTTGATGCCGCAGCGGGGGCCATGTGGCCAGAGGTCTCCGGGAGTCCCCACGCGCCCGCCGGGGAAGTGTACGCTGGGTCCAGAGGTTGAAGGAAGAGGCCTCCCTCCGCCAGCTGCTTGTTCCTGTGTAACGCTGCCGTGATGCTGGGGGAGCTTGAAACAAACAGGTGGAACTTGTGGACTGGTGGGTAGTCCTGGGGGGAGGGGAGGGCGGCAAACAGCACAGAGGTTGGTCGCCGTCCCAGCAGCTCACTCAGAATCTGGCCACTTGGGAAGAAAATGTCTTATTTCCCCCCCCCCCCCTTCTGCATCACTATTTTGGTTTTCGTTCTTTTTATTCTTTTATTTTTTAAACCCATGATCTCTTTCCCCCATGTCCAAGTGACTCTGTGCTGCAGGCGGCCCTGGCTTTGGCAGGGCTGAGGGACCAGCCCTGGGGCCCCCGCCCTGGCTCGGCCTCCTCTGTCCTCGCGCTCGCCTCTGTGTCCCGGTCTTGTCTGTGAAGTGGGCATGACGATCGTTGCCACCTTCCAACCTACCTCACAGGGGTGTTGTGGGGACACCGTGATCTCTGAAATTGTTGATGTTGTGATGCGCCGGGAGCTGCCCACCGTCCTGAAGACACAGGGCACCCCTCCTCCCCTCCAGACTCTGAGCGCGCTTCTCTCTGCCTCTCCCCCTCTCTGTGGCCTGCTTCTCTCTTCCTGGCTGTCCTTCCTCCTCCTCTTCCTCCTCCTCCTCCTCCCATCAGGAGCAGAGTCTGACTTCTGCTGAGCCCCTGTAAGCACTTGACCAGACAGTTCACAAACATACATCCTTCCAGCCTGAGCCAGCCACAGGTTCGGGAGAGGGGCATCCCGGCCCCCTCCCTCCACCCTCCTCTCTTCCACCAACACCTCTAGTCTCCCACGCCCTCCCTCCCCTGCCCGTAGTGACCGATGCCTATCTCTTCCCTCTCCGCAGGCTCAATGAATCGAATGAATGTGAACTTCTTCATCTGTGAAAAATCTTTATTTTTTTCCACTTTGTTTTGTTTGGGGGCTGTTTGGTTTTTTTTTTTTTTTTTTTTTTTTTTTTTAGGGCTTTTTTTTTTTGGTTCTGTTTTTTCCCATTTGTTTGGCGAGAGAGCGATGGCTGCCGTGGGGGGGTGTGGGGAGCCCTCCCTGGGAGCGGCTAATGGAGTGTGCTGGGCTCTCTCTCGTTCATCCTGTGTCTCACATACTTTTTCTTTCAAAATTGGGATCCTTCATGTTGAGCCAGCCATAGAAGATAGCGAGAACTAAATTTCTGCCAAAAAAAAAAATTTAAGAAATTAAAAACACAAAGAGCAAAATAAAACCTATAAAATTATATATATATATAAAAATCTCTATACATACCCCCACCCCATTCCCAGCCTTCCCAAAACTGCCTCTTTGAGGGTAAAGCAATTCATTTTCTCCCTGCCACCCTTGGCCCTCTTCTTGTTTTTAAAATAAACTTTAAAAAGGAAAAAAAAGTCACTCTTGCTATTTCTTTTTTTTTAGTTAGGGTTGGAACATTCCTTGGACAAGGTGTTGGCATTGCAGGACCCCTCCCCCCATCAGCCCAGCCTCAGTCTCTCCTCCTCCTCTTCCTCCTCTTCCTCTCGCTCTTCCTTCCACTCCAGCTCAGCTCCTCGCGGCCCCCCTGCCCCCCACTCCCAGGACTGGTCTGATCTGTTGTCTTTTCATCTGTTCAAGAGATTGAAAACAAAATGAGAACAAAACAAAAAAATATTGTACGGCAGTTTTTACTTTTTATCGCTCGTTTTTAACTTCACAAATAAATGATAACAAAACCTCCCCGTGTCTGCCGGGTGCTGTCTGTCTCTATATCTCTTTCTGTCTCTGTCTCTCTTTCTCCCCCCACTAGAGTTTGGAAGCAGATGTTTGTTCTTTATAGATGTTGTAAAAAAGCCTGATAATGGTGATTGGAAATTATAAGCTTTGTGTTGTGTTTGTTTTTCTTTTTTCCTAAAAGAAGCAAATATAAAATAGTTTTCTGCAGGCACATTGTGCTTTCTGAACTCTTCCTTTTTTTTTTTTTTTTTTGGTTAAATAAAGTGCTTTTTGTTTAAAAAAAAAGAAAAAAGAAAAAAAACTGCGTGCTGCCGCAGTTGTGTTTGTGGAGGAAACATGCTGAAGAGGAACAAGGCTTAGCCAGTGAGACTAGGGTGTGGTCGCCCAAGACTTTGCTGCCCTTCTGGTGTACAGAGGGGACAGCAGGCTGAGCCACGTAGTGCTGTCTTCCCCCACCCCACTTTCCCTCTGGGGCTTGGGGAGCGAGGCACCCAGGAGGGTCCCCAGGGACAGGTGTTCCCATGGATGCAGCCACACAGCAAAGCCATGCACTGCGCCTCACAGGAGTCAGCCTGTTCTGTTAACCCTGAGGTGGAAACCTAGCCTGTGCCAATACTGGGTGGCAGGCCACAGCTTCCCAAGAGGACACTTGAGGGGCTGCTTGAGCTATCTTGGCCCAGGGTGAACACCTTGAGGCATGCTGGACAGCTGAGGGTCTCTGAGATTACAGTTGAATATCAACGTTGAAAAATCAGGTTTCACAATCAAAATCTGGATGCCTGGGCCTGCAGGGAGCAGGAGCTGGTAATAGCTGCTGCCTCTAGGTGGGGATGTTTCCAGGTCCTGTGGCCTCTTCTGCATGCATCAGGCACCTGCCCAGGCAGGTATGTTTGCTGGTAGCCCTTGGTCAACCCACCTGGTGGGGAAGCCGCTGCTGTGAGGTCACGGACATCGTCCCGCCTTGCTGAGGTCTCCCCCCTCACAGGCGCACACTCCCTCCTGAGAGCTGTACAGTTCTAGGGCAAGGCCAAGCCCCCAGCCCCTCCCATCTCACTGCAGACTTTCAATGACAGAGCAGCACTTGGCGAAAATGTTCTCTGGCGCTTCTTCTGCCAGGATCTGGAGGGGGAGCTGCAGGTCAGGTCAAAGTCCCAGGGCAGGGTCACCACCCTCTCCCTCAGATGGGCCTGGGAAACAGGCTCATAGGGCCAAGGTGCCATGCCAGGGCCATGCAAGTGAGGCCAGAGAGGAGTGGGTCAGGAAGGGTAGGAAAGCCAGCAGTGGTGTGCAGAGATGCTGTGCCTTGGACCAGGCCACGGGAGGGAGGGAAGGGTGTGCAGGGAGTTGCCCACTGGCCACCCCATCCCCTGCCTGTGTGAGCCAGAGCTGGGCTCATGGAGCATCACTGTCCCCCTGATTCTGGCACTTCTCAGGTGCTCATAAGGGATGGGGATGTTGCCAGAGTTCTTTCATCTTCCTAACAGTGAAAAGGACAGGAACTGGGTGGGGCACCTTAAGAACGTTAAGCTATCCCACTTTGCACCTTGAGGATACACATGCCTAGATTTGAGTGGCACTGGGGTTTAGGTTCTAAAATGTGTTTACTTCTGCAGTACCTTGGAGCCAGTCACATTCAGACCTTAAATTTCCCCTGCCCGTGGGTGACAGCCTGCGCCTGTGTTGCCACTCAGAGGAAGTGGGATCTCCCAGCAAACACAGAAAAGGGAAAGTTGTCCCCATATGACCCTTGTCCCAGCCAGGGGTCTGGGGTGCTACAAAGGACAAACGGAGTACCTACGTTTCGGAGCAGGTTCTTCTGCTGGTAGAAGGTCAGGACAGGCTCACATGAGGTGAAGTGTGTCTCCAGGCGCTGGCGGATGGTCAACTCCGAGTCATCAGCCCGGTGCTCCACCAGGCCCCGGTGCAGCACTCGCTGGACCATCGTCTCCATGGAACAGTCAAACACGATGACGACGTTGGGGGCCCGGCCCACCTAGCAGCCAACCAAGGGGGACTGGGTAGGGAAGGGGCCAAGCACGGTGGCCCCTGCACCCCAGCTCCCCCAGAGAGCAGAAGTCTAGGATCTCGTGGGCTGGTAAAAAAAAACAGGCCTCCTTGGCCTATTTCATTATTTCAGTTCATTTCACATATCTATGTATTTGTTTGTTTTTTATTTTTATTTTTAATAAGATGACCAGTAAGGGGAATCTTAATTCTTGGCTTGATATTGTCAGCACCACGCTCAGCCAGTGAGCGAATCGGCCATCCCTACATAGGGATCCGAACCCATGGCCTTGGTGTTATCAGCACCGCACCCTCCCGAGTGAGCCACGGGCCAGCCCTACACATATTTATTTTGGGGAGCGGTAGAATGGGACATTTGCAGAGCGCCTAAGACAACACACAGGAGAGAATGAAGCGTCTCCTCACTGTCACCAGCCTCCCAGGTTCCTCCCTGGAGGCAGCTGAGTTACCTGCTCCTGGTGTCTCCTTCCTGAGCTATTTTAGACATAGGCGGTATTCTGACATTCTTTTCCTCTTTTTTTATATACAGATGGTAAATACAATGATATGCCCGAGTTTATGGATTTAGTAGAGCTGGAGATGATTCCATATTGGCGCATAGGCGTTTCCTGATTTCTTTTTAACCATTATATGGTGTTCCGTCATATGGATGTACCATGACAACATAACTGTTTGATGTATGGGTATTTAGGTTGAGGTATTCCTTTTGAGATTGATGTAAGCAGTCTTGAGTTGCCTTTCTTCTGCCCAGATAGTCTGACTGGGGAAGGTAGGAGAGCCCCTGCTCTCTCCTGCCCACGCCACAACTCTGCCCTCTGCCTGGACCCACCTGAGGGAGGCCACCCCTGTGAGCCCCACCTCATTCCTCCAGAGTGTCCTCGCAGCATACAATCCAGCAGCACATTAAAAACATAACATATCTAACAACCAAGTGGGATTCATTTCAGGAAAGCAGAGTGGTTCAGTACAACTTACTATATTAGCATCCAGCATCTATTAGCAAAATCTTAAGGAAAATCTTTAAGGAAAACTTTAAAAGTGAGATATTTCTCTGTCTCTAAAGGAGACTTGAAGGAAAAACACACACACACACAATCATCATTAACACAGAAAGGGCAATTGACAAAATTCAGCACACATTCCTAATTTAAAACATGCTGCCAGTAATTTCTGAGTATTTCTTCAGTCATCATCTTACTTGATGGGGAAATTTTGGCTTTCCCACTAAAGTCAGGAACAAGACAAGGTTGCCCACTCCTGCCACTCTGACTTAGGCAGGTGTGAGGGGATTTGCTAAAGCAATGAGATGAAAAAAAGCAATTCAAGAAATCAGAAGTGGGAAGAAATTAGTAACACCATGTCTATTTACAGACGATATGATTATATTTCTGGAAAACCCAAAAAGTAACACATCAGCTAGTACAGACTTAAGGGAATTTGATAAAGTAACAGGATATAGAGTTAACAGAAGTCAATATCCTATACAACATGTATACAAAAATCACCAGTTAGAAAAAGAGGTCCCATCTACAACAGCAACAGAAATCAAATATGAAACACCCAGGCGAAACTTTTCCAAATGTGTGCAAAATCTTAAGGAAAAATTTTAAGGGAAACCTAAAAAATAAGGGCTGGCCGGTTGGCTCACTTGGGAGAGCATGGTGCTGCTAACACCAAGGTCAAGGGTTGGGATCCCCATACCAGCCAGCTGCCAAACAATAAACAAGCAAATAAATTAAAAAATTTTAAAAATAAGTTATTCCTAAGTGACTCAAAAGGAGACTTGAACAAAAACGTCATGTAAATATTCTTAGGAAGGTGACATTATAAAGGAGCAAAGTCTTCCTAAACTAGTTAGTAACTTCAATGTGATCCTAATCTGATAAGAACATGTTTTTTCACTGGAGCTAAGTTGATTCTAACATTTATGTACAAAAATAAGCAGAAGGGCCAGGAGATCCTTGGAAGAAAAAAGAAATGGGTGGCGGGGGGCAAGGGAGGGGAGAAGTGAGTGTGGACATGGGACGGAATTTAAAGTCTGGAAACAGACCCAAGTGAATATGGAAGCTAAGTAGGTACATGGCTAGCGTGGCTGGTATCGTTAAGTCAGCGGGGAAAGGACAGTCTTTTAAATAAATGATCTTGGGACAACTGGACTAGATAGCAATTTGGAAAAATAAAATTGGATCCGTCCCTCATTCCATAAACTAGGATAAGTGCCCAAAGATCAGAGATATAAATGTAAGAAATAAGATTACTGTATCAGCCAGCTGCCAAAAAAGAAATAAAATCATAGAAAACCAATTTCCTTATAACCTAGGAGTTCAAAAAAATTGTGCCTCAAAATCCAGAAGCAGGGCCGGCCCGGTGGCGCACTGCTACACTGCGCCGCTTGGGAGCGCAGCGGCGCTCCCGCCGAGGGTTCGGATCCCACATACAGACCGGTTCCCGCTCACTGGCTGAGCGAGGGGCGGGCGCAGCACCGAGGGTTGCGATCCCGTTGCCGATCCCGGTCCCGGTCCCGGTCCGGTACAGGCGTGACACTGAGGGTTGCGGTCCGTTGCCGGACACGAAAAAAGACAAAAAGGAAAAAAAAAAAATCCAGAAGCAATAACAGAAAAGACTGATAAATGAACATTTTAAAAATAGTTTTTCTTTTTAATTGATATATAATAATGGTACATGTTTATGGGGTACAATGTGATGTTTTGATGCATGTTAAAAAATAACATTGTGACTGGCTGGTTAGCTCAGTTGGTTAAAGTATGGCATTATAACACCAAAGTCAAGGATTCGGGTCCCTGTACTGGCCAACCAACAAAAAAAAATAGTAAATTTGCAAAAAATATATAACTTCACGACATGGATGCTAAAAGAAAAAAGAAAGAAAGAACTTTTGCGGCAAAAAGACAATAAGCAAAGTCAAAAGATAATTGTCAGGGGTGGCCAGGAGCATGGAGTTCACAATACCAGGGTCAAGGGTTTGGATCCCTGGACCAGCCAGCCACCAATAAATAAATAAATAAATAATTGACAAACTGGGAAAAAGTATTTGCAACTCATATCACAAAAGGCTAACATCTCTAATATAAAGAGATCCTAAAAATGAAGAAGGAAAAAGCCAACAACCTGTTAGAAAAAAAAAAAAAAAAAAAAAAACGCAAAAGAAATAAAGAGGGAGTTCACAGAAGATATGAAAATTGCCCTGAAACTTTGAAGAAGAAGATAATGCTTCCTTGTAGTCAGAGAAATGCCCATTCATACTACACTGAAATACCATTCCTCACCTAAGGAGGTTGACAAAAATCCAAAAGTTTGGCAGCATCCCATCTTGGTGTGGCCTTGAGAAAATGGGCACTGTCATATACTGCTGGCGGCAGTGTAAAATGAAGAGGAATTTGGTGATATATAGCAAAATTATCTATGCATTTCTCTTTAATCCAATAATTTCACTCCTAAGACTCTTAAAGATACTCGCAAAAATATGAAATGACATACAAAGGTTATTCAGTGTGGCATCACTGGTAGTGGCAAAAGATTGGACATAACCTACTGACCATAGGACATTAGCATTTTGGGTTTTTCAACTTTTTTTTTTTTTGGCAGCTGGCCAGTGAGGGGATCCCAGCCCTTGACCTTGGTGTTATGACACCACATGCTAACCAATTGAGAAGCCAGCCCAGAGATTAGTTGAATATACATTGGCATGGCCACACAATGGAATACTGTGCAGCCATAAAAAGGAACAAAGAAAAAATAATAAAAAGGAAGGAGTAAGATCACTTGATGCTGATATGTGATCTTCAGGACACACTGCAAAGTGGAAAAAAAAAGTGAAAAATAGTAAACCTGTATAGAATGAGAAGGAAGGATACACACACAGAGACACATGCCTACTATATACAGCTATCTGCAAAAAGAAACACCAAAAAGACAAACCAAAAACTAATGAAAATGGTTGCCCAGGAGGGGGGAGCACAAGTTGGTGTGGAGGGGGATGGACAGGAATGAATGGAAACAAGATCTCTCTCTGGATACACCTTCTTATGTGGCTTTGACTTTGTAATCATGAAATAACTTACTCATTCAAAAATTAAATTTAGGGGCCAGCCCGTGGCTCACTCGGGAGAGTGTGGTGCTGATAACAGCAAGGCCATGGGTTTGGATCCCATATAGGGATGGCCGGTTTGGTCACTGGGTGAGCGTGGTGCTGACAACAGCAAGTCAAGGGTTGAGATCCCCTTACTGGTCATCTTTTAAAACAAAAACCAAAGAAACAAAAATTAAATTTAGGATGGGAAAAAAAATTTAGGCTGGCCAGTTGGTTCAGTTGGTTAGAGCACAGCCTTGTAACACCAAGGTCATGGGTTTGGATCCCTGTACTGGCCAGCCACCAAAAAAAAAAAAAATTTAGAAAAGCAATCCTTAAATATTTTAAGACCAAACTGAAACAAATGATTCTAATTGTAACCATTTCATAACATAATTCCACAAAGAAAATAATTATTTCAAGTGATCCGATACCTTTTTTTTTTTTTTTTTTTTTTGTCTTTTTCGTGACCGGTAAGTGAATCTCAACCCTTGGCTTGGTGTCGCCCGCACCGCACTCAGCCAGTGAGTGCACCGGCCAGTCCTATATAGAATCCGAACCCATGGCGGGAGCGTTGCTGCGCTCCCAGCGCCACACTCTCCCGAGTGTGCCATGGGGCTGGCCCATTTTTTTTTTTTTAAACAAGTATACCCTTGCCATGTATTTGGTCTATAAGTACAGTATAGTCATTGAGTTTACAAAATATTAAACATAAAGGGCCGACCCCATGGCCCACTCGGGAGAGTGCGGCGCTGGGAGGGCAGTGGCGCTCCCGCCGTGGGTTCGGATCCTATATAGGGATGACCGGTGTGCTCACTGGCTGAGTGCGGTGCGGGCGACACCAAGCCAAGGGTTGCGATCCCCTTACCGGTCACAAAAATGACAAAAAAATATATATATATATATATATATATTTTTTTTTATATATATATATATATATATATAAAACATAAATAACCTGAAGCTGTAACAATACACAAAAATTGGCTTTTTACACAGACACCAGGCAGTACAATCTGAAAATGAAGAAATTAACATCATTTTACATTAATATACATAGTGTCAGTTAACATTTAAAAGAAAGTTTTGTTTCAGACCTCTTTGAATCTGTTTCAGTCAGTTAAGTGTATGAAAATCATTAGATCCAGGCAAAAAAGAATTCCCCTTGCAGCCAAAAATGGAGGCATAATATTTATAACCAGGTATCAACTTTAATAAAACACAATGTTTTAAAACTATTAACTAAGGGGTATTTACATTCAAAAGGCAACATGCATTGTATTGTTTCGTCTGACACTGGTTATACACACACTTTGTTCAAAGGGTTTTTAAACTGTTTCTCCGTTCAATACAGCATACTGCAATGTTGCTAATAGCTCTAGCAAAATGAATGCTTTCAAAGGGAGCAGAATCATTTTCAAATTACTGGTGTCAATATTTTCCCTTTGGAACAAAGGACACAGCAACCTGGTTGTGCCCAGATGAGCTAAAGTAGTCAGAGGGTTCTGTTAAGAAGCATTGCCATTCAGGCCGGCCCGTGGCTCACTCGGTAGAGTGTGGTGCTGATAACACCAAGGCCCCGGGTTCGGATCCTATATAGGAATGGTCGGTTTGCTCACTTGGAAGAGCGTGGTGCTGACAACACCAAATCAAGGGTTGAGATCCCCTTACCGGTCATCTTTAAAAAAAAAAAGAAGAAGAAGCATTGCCGTTCAATCTAATGCCATAACATCATCAAGCTCTTCTGTCTGTCCCATATGTGACCTCTTTGCACTGATGTTCTTTTTCTCATCTGATTTCCTCTTGCGACTTCTCTCTGCACTGATGTCAGCATTATTTGAAGAACCTCCTTTGTCCGAATCAACTATGAGCATGTCTTCTTGCTAATGTGCTGTGGGGGTAGAAAGTTGAGCTCTATCCTCACTGCCATCGGTTGTTTTTGGCAACATTTTCAGCTCGTTCAGGCCCCACTTTCTCTGGGGCATCACCAACAACTTCAAATTCAACATCCTTTCCTGGTCTTCACCATCAAGAATGTTGATCAATAAAGTGTAGTCCTGAAGGAAGTCATCTGCTTGAAGCCAGCTGCCATTTCTAATTCCAAATTCTGATGACCACTTGTGATTATTAGCTTCTGTCTGTCCCTCTTCTGGAGATATTAAAATTGTTCCTTTCCCATCTTCAATTTGGACATCTGGTGCTACCATTGCAAATTTCTCTTTCACTGTCTCATCTTGTGACAACAGTCACTTTATGGACATTCAGCCATAAGGTCACCTCTGGCTTTCTGGCACATACATAATTAGGATTGGGAGGATCCCAATCCTAAGGCACAAGGAGCTTCTTTCTTGGCTTTGGTTGTTTATTCAAAAAAGTTGTTCTTGGGCCGGCCCGGTGGCGCACTCGGTAGTGCAGCACTTGGGAGTGCAGCGGCGCTCCCGCCGAGGGTTCAGATCTCATATAGAGACCAGTCTGCTCACTGGTTGAGCGCGGTGCGGGCGCGACACCGGGGGTTGCGATCCCGTTACCGGTCATGAAAAAAGACAAAAAGGAAAAAAAAAAAAAGTTGTTCTTCACTGGTCTATTCTTCCTGATAAAATCTTCAATCCTTCCAATACTATCAACTCAGCAATCACTGGTTGGCAGTAGCAATAGCAGGAATAATGTTCCCTGCCATTGATTTTAATCAGATCTGTTCTTGATACTCATACTGAAAATATGCATCCTGGGGTTTGCAGCAGAGGTGACAAAATCCGTTGCAGATGGGTCACCCTTATCCCGTATGCTCAGTTACATGCCCTTTTTCTACTAAATGAACTCTCAAAGTCTCAATGCTCTTTGAAAAAAGACTTGCATAACTCTTTACATCTAGAACCTGCTGGTCTTTCAGTCCTAACCAGGGTTTATT
This sequence comes from Galeopterus variegatus, assembly GCF_000696425.1. Taxonomy (NCBI): domain Eukaryota; kingdom Metazoa; phylum Chordata; class Mammalia; order Dermoptera; family Cynocephalidae; genus Galeopterus; species Galeopterus variegatus. The sequence goes on from NW_007727355.1 coordinate 165,433, forward strand.
TTGTTGATTCAATGCACTGGTTTCTTCTCCTTGACTTTGAACTTCAGCACAGTCCAGTGGAACTGGAGGTTTCCTTTTCCGCCACATTTTTTTTTTTTTTTTTTTTTTAAAGATGACCGGTAAGGGGATCTTAACCCTTGACTTGGTGTTGTCAGCACCACGCTCAGCCAGTGAGCGAACCGGCCATCTCTATATGGGATCCGGACCCGGGGCCTTGGTGTTATCAGCACCGCACTCTCCCGAGTGAGCCACGGGCCGGCCCCTTTTTCCGCCACATTTTGTCCATGGTCAATAGATACCTGATACCATCTTTAAAAAACTTGGTAAAAGGTTTAACTGGATCATATCCAGTTGATTTAGCCCATTCCTTAGTGGAAATACGTTTAATGTCACTATTTTCATTAGATGCTCTGGCTCCAGCTTCAGGGTTTCCAGGCAGCTTCAGGGTCACCTCTGTCAGGAGATACTTCTTGACGAGTATCTTCTTCCCAAACGACTGGTTAGACAAATACTTTGCCCAAACAATGCAATGAATAGGTTCTGAAGGTGTGTTACAAATTGTACAGCCAGGAAAAGTCCTCTGGGTTGGCTTAGGATGACATTCATAACACTCGGTCACACCCTTTTTGATAGTAATTACTTGTCTGAGGTAACCGTCGTTCCACTCTCAATAAGAGGGACATCACCTGCCAGACACATCCTAGCAACATGGTTTTGGGCAGCTGTGTTGTCTAAAGTATTCCTAACCAATATAAACTGTTGAAAATTCCACATTGTAGTCGGGGTTCATGATGCTGTCATGGTAGGTTATGATATTAGCTTTCGGGTAAAACTGTAGTTCACGTTCTTTGGCAACCTGTACCTTCGATCTTCTAACATGTTTCTTTTGAAACAAAAACTGCCTGGTGAGGTTGCTGACATCAGTAGTCTCCCGATCAATTGGGTTGATGTGAGAGAAGCAGGTGAGCGCGAGTTTCTTGAAGTGCTCACAGTCAATGAAGCCCATGTCCCCCAGCAGCACTTTGTCCCCTGCCTTGGCCGCAGCCAGCTCCCGGGGCAGCCCATGTGACAATGACATGGTGGGACAACCACGAGCCACAGTGCAGGCAGAAGTGGGTGGGGAAAATGGGAGCCAGTATTTTTTTTTTTTTCCTTTTTGTCTTTTTTCGTGACCGGTAACGGGATCACAACCCTCGGTGTCGTGTCCGCACCGCGCTCAACCAGTGAGCGGACCGGTCTCTATATGGGATCCGAACCCTCGGCGGGAGCGCCGCCGTGGAGAGCCAGTATTTTTATTTTACACCATAGTGGGATATAAGGAAAACTGGAGCTGTAAAGAAACCTCAAACTTCCTTCAGTAGTTTTATTCTTAGTAGTTGATATTGTTTTGAAACTATGTTGTATTTAATAAGATAATGGAAATGAGTGCGTTAATGGTATTAGAAACTGAAATTTTTAGGGAAAGAGAAGTAAAAACACTATAAATGTTACATGTGAACTGGAAATATTGGTTTGAACTTGTGATTTTTTTTTTTCCCCTTTCAAAAATATGATTCCTAGCTGTGTCCACTGGGAAGACCCGGAAACGATGACAACTCCATCGCAATGAGTACTCTTTGCACCTAAATTGTGCACCATGAGAAAACGACTCATTGGAGAAATGACCCATTCCAGGTCTGGGCAGGAAACGTGAAAAGTGGGAAATCAGAATCTTGTGCCAGGAAGCAAAGAAGCATTCAACATGAAAGGACGCGGGCGTCAACATGAAGGGGCTTCTCTTGGCCAAAGATGTAATAACCTGAGCACCAGAGAGAAAAATGTGGGCTGGCCGGTTAGCGCTGTTGGTTAGAACACAGTGGTGTAAAACCAAGGTCAAGGGTTCAGATCCCCATACCAGCCAGCCACCAAAAAAGAAAGAAAGAAAAATGACTTCAGTGGATTGAAAAACATGGAATATATGAAAAGCCATGAGTTCACAGTGATGAGAGAGAGAGAGAGAACAAAACAAAGGAAAACGAAATAAAATAACAAAACCTCATTGTCACCACTGGGGGTAACTAGGACACCAACTCCTTAGTCTGAAAATTGGCCATTAAAAGGAAGAGTTAAGCATTTATCCCACCTTTTTTGTAAGAACTATATTTATCTAGGATAACCGAATAGCCCTAGTTGATGAAAGAAAAACTCTCCTTTAGGGAAGAATTCTGGCTAATCAATGTGGAAAAACTGACCAATAGAGGAAATTACAATTTTGCAACATGTAATAGAAATCTTATTTTCTCACAGCTCTGGAAGCTGGAAGCCAGAGATCAAGGCGTCAGCAGGAGCAGGGTTGGTTTCTTCTGAGGCCTCTCTCCTTGGCTTGCACGTCTTCTCCATGTCTTCTCAGGGTCTTTTCTCTGTTATGTATCTGTGTCATAATCTCTTTTTATAAGAACCTCAGTCATATTGGATTAGGGCCCACCCTAGTGACCTCCTTGTACCTTATTTACCACTTTAAGGGCCCTATCTCCAAATAGTCACATTTGTAAGGACTGGGAATTAGAACTTCAACACAGGAATTTTTGGAGGGGACAAAATTCAGCCTATAACAAGCTCTTTACTAAGACTGGGGCAACCAGGCATCTAGGAGCCTCCTGAAATAATGCAAAACAAAGGCGTATTGAGTCACGGCGCTCTGTCCCAAGTTTATGCTGATTCATTCATTCATCAAGCACCTGAGGAAGCAAACCGTTCAGGGACAGACAGAACATGATAGCCACAGCATCATCAGAATTCAACAGAGAAAGAACTCGGCAAGAACAGCACATATTCTGTTTTTCCCACTTTGTCAAGACCACCTTCTTGGGCCCCAGTGAACATTCAAGGACCTGACTTCTCTTACATATGTAACACATTTGAAAAATACAGTGACCATTGCAAACAGACAGAAACGTTAGGTGCTTCCTGGTAGAACTTCATACCACCACCTATGAAGTACAAAGAAAAAAGTGAACCTGAGCCCCAACACATTTACCAATTTACAGGAATTATAGAGAGTGGGACATATTTTAAAATGCTTCGCAATCAACAAAATGCACGCTTTGTGGAACTAAAATGAACCAAAGACCTGGTTTCTTCGAGAAATAAATGCAAGAAAAAAATAGAGAAGGTGCACCTATAGATAAAAAGAAACAAGAAACATCATGCAATTGCAGTGGGTCCACCATATATGAATCCTGATTAAAACAAGATGTAAAGGGCCGGCCCGGTGGCGCACTGGATAGTGCGCCGCTTGGGAAGCACGGCGGCGCTTCCGCCCGAGGGTTCAGATCCCACATACAGACCGGCTCCCGCTCACTGGCTGAGCGAGGTGCGGGAGCAACACCGAGGGTTGCAATCCCGTTGCTGGTCCCGGTCCGGTACGGGGGCAACACTGAGGGTTGCGATCCGTTGCCAGACACGGAAAAATACAAAAAAAAAAACAAGATGTAAAAAGAAAACAGATTTTGAGTTATTCATGGAAGTTTGAATGTCGATCAGTGATTTGATGATGTTACAGTGTAAAAAATATAGAGACAAAAAAAAGGATATTACAGTGTGATCACGGAAGTGCTATGATTATACAAAAGTCTTCATCTTTTATTCTTTTTTATTTATTTATTTATTTTTTTTTAAAAAGATGACCGGTAAGGGGATCTCAACCCTTGACTTGGTGTTGTCAGCACCACGCTCACCCAGTGAGCTAACCGGCCATCCCTATATGGGATCCGAACCCGTGGCCTTGGTGTTATTAGCACCGCACTCTACTGAGTGAGCCACGGGCCGGCCCAAAAGTCTTCATCTTTTAGAACTATATACTAAATAGGGCTGGCCAGTTAGCTCTATCGGTAGAGCGTGGTGCTGATAACACCAAGGTCAAGGGTCCGGGATCCCCCATACTGGCCAGCCGCCAAGAAAAGAAAAGAAATATATACTCAATAAAATATTTATGGATGAAAAAAAACCCATGTTGAACCAAAGTCTATGTAAGCCTGCAGTTAACTTTCAATGTGCAGGGAAAATGAGGGATAGAGGAAAAATTAAATGATACTATGAAATCCCAAACATGGGTACAGGGATCAGAACCCGTGCTCTTAGTGTTATAAGGCTGTGCTCTATCTGAGCTAACCAAAAACATTAAAGAAACATTTTTTTCAGTTACTGAGGAACTGTGAATGTGGACTCAACATTAAATGGTATCAAGAAATGAATGTTCGAGTCTGGCCGGATGGCTCAGTTGGTTAGAAGGCAGCCTCGTAATGCCAAAGGGCACCACGGGTTTCAGATCCCCCTACTGGCCAGCTGCCCCCCAAAAAGAAATTAATGTTAATCATCTGGGATGTGGTGATGGCGTTGTGGCTGGGTAAGGAAACGCCTGTAATGGGATCCAGGATATGCTTTAAAATGCATAATTGGCAATCACAACATGAGGTTTGGGCAGAGATACAGCCAGTGTGTGGTCAAACCATGGTAATGGTTCTGCCTGGGTGTGGGGGATTCCTTCTACGGTTCCATTTCTGTACAGGTTTGAAAGTTTTCATCACAAACATGTGACAGGTTTCCTCGCTGGCTTTTCCACTGAGGGAGCATGGGGCACACAAAGAAGCCACAGACCTTCTGTCTCCCAATAAGGGCAGTGACTATAGGGTGGGTGTCGTTAGTCTGTCCCATGCTTCCTAGCCTGAGGCTTTTCCAGGTAAAGTCATTGATTGACTTCAGTCAGTGTTTCCTGTATCTGCTTATTGCCAGTATTTAAGACTTCGGGGGCTGGCCAGTTAGCCCACTTTGTAGAGCACAATGCTGATAATACCAAGGTCATGGGTTCAGATCCCTATACCGGCCAGGCATTTCCACCCCTCTACCCCCAAAAAAGACATATAATTCCATCAACTTCCTTTTTCTACTTTCAATGTCTCTTGCCATGGAGGTAACAGTAAAAATAAATACATATCAATGTCAACTGCCTGGTTTTGATGTTGGATGACTGTCAGATAGGATGTTGCCATTGTGGGGAGCTGGGTGAAGGGTACCACAGGACTTGTCTACTATCTTTGCAATTTCCTGTGAGTCTATAATTAATAAAAAGTTTTTATTCAGATCCCACTACCAGCCAGCTGCTCATGGGAGATGTGGGTGAGTAGATAAGTCAACTTACTTGTTACCCTCCTGGCTCCAGAGTTTTTTTTTTTTTTTTGAAGATGACTGGTAAGGGGATCTTAACCCTTGACTTGGTGTTGTCAGCACCACGCTCAGCCAGTGAGCTAACCGACCATCCCTATATGGGATCCGAACCCATGGCCTTGGTGTTATCAGCACCGCACTCTCCCAAATGAGCCACTGGCCGGCCCCTCCAGAGTATTTTAACATTAGTATGCTGACTACATTTACATGCTAGTTAATTTACTCATGCCCACCTTGTAACACCAAGGTCAAAGGTTCGGATCCCATACAGGCCAGCTGCCAAAAAGAAGAAGAAAAACCAATGGGGATCCAGTTTCCAATACATGAACTTTGGGGGACACATTTGGCCTATAGCACAGCCATGTCTTCATGCAGGTGATGCTCAGACTCTGTGGTGGAGAGGGGAGCTAGGTGTGGGGGGTACCTGGCAAAGCAGAGAAGGCACGCCCCACTGACGGTCACAGGGTGGAGGGGTTAAAATCGGGGCCTTGGGAGTGGGACTGCTGGGCATCAATTCTGCCCCCATCACCCGGACAAACTCCCTGATCCCTCTGCACAAAATCGGGATGCTAATAGTGCAAACGCCTGGAATGTTCCGGAAGATGAGTTCATCTGTGCAGTGCTGAGAACAGTGTTGGGCTCGGTAAAAAGCTCAGGAAGCGTTCACACTGCTGTTGCCATGGGGACGTGCAGGCCTGCGTTGCCAAGTCAGTGGGTTTTCCAGAGAAGCTGGGAGTTTTGATGTGGAAGCTCCCCGTTTCCACAGATTCGAAAAAGAAAATGCAAAACACTGTATGACCCAAACGGAACACATCAGTGGACAAAAGGGGACCCGAGGGTCAGGGCGTGTGGCCTCTGTTGTGACACTTTGCTGTCACTTGCAGAGTCCATTCGGCTGGCACTTATGGCACTTATGACTTTAGGCCAGGTGCTAGCCTGGGGTGGAGGCGGGCAGAGAAACGAATCAGCCTGGCCTTTGCCCTCGTAGAACTCCCGTCTGGAGAAGGAGCTATTATTTGCAATGTAACTTCATTGCAATGAGCCTACATAATTACTCCAATGGAGGTGAGAGCAAAGGCAGGTCCCCACCCACCCCGGTGACAGCTGTTCCAGTCCCACCCCCCACCTTGATTCCATCAAAGCCCAGCAAGTCCCAGAAAAGCCTAGAGCTTGCCCAGCAGTTTCTCCTTTCCTGCTTAACTATTTCTAAACTGAGTTGAAATGATCCCCCATGCTACAGTCCACAGTATCATCACTGTTCAGGTGCTCAGATGGGTCCCTCCATAAATCTGCACTGACATGGAAAAATAACCTGGAGAAATTCACTCTCACTTGCCCCACGCTGGCTCCTCCTCCGTCACTCAGCTGTTTCTCTGATGTCCCCGCTTCAGGGGGGCCACACCCGCACCACCCAAACCGAAATAGCCCAGTCCCGTTCTGTTTTCTGTTTCTGTTTTCTGTTCTTCGTCACACTTAACCACTACCAGAAATTTCGTTATTCTGTTTTGCACATCGGGTATTGATTGCTCTGTCTTCATCATTCGGATATGGGCATCTTAAGAACAGGGACTGTCTGTCTTGTGGACTCCGCATCCCCAGCCCCGAGGAGAAGGCTCGTGCTCAAGAACTATTCAGGGACAGGTGGTTGAATAAATCAGTGAATGAACTATATATTCCCTCTTTGTGGCCTGGGGAAGATGCTAACCCCACCTGCTACTCAGTGGGTAAATAGTTCATCCTGCAGGTGCCTGGAACTGGGCGGGCAGGTACTGAAATGACTCCCTCCCTGGCCTTGGAGAGCTCGCTAGTTCCTGGCCCAACATTCTAGAGGCTTCCAACAACCTGACTGCCCCTTGATAATAAGAAACTCCATTTCTCTGTCCTCATCCACTCTCCCCCAAGTCTCAGCCTTACTCCAGGAGGAACAGCCTCACACCTACACACACACACACACACACACACACACACACACACACACACACACGTACACTGACACACAGACACACTGAGGTCACTCACAATGCGCTCGAACTCCTTGGCTTGCTTCAGCTCCCGGGGGAAGCCGTCGATGAGGAAGCCCCGGCTGTCCGGGCGGGACAACATGTTGTCACTGACTATGTCCAGGATGATGCCCTGGGAAGGAAAGGGGTGGATTCAGTGCCTGGGCCCCCCTCTCTTTCCCACCCCTCACCCCGGAGAGACCAGTACGCATGCAGGTCACCTTGGCAAGTTCTGTTCCTTAGACCGGACCTTAGGGGAAGCCTGGGTGACACTGCCCTACCCAGCACCCTGGATTCTGAGTCTGCTCTGATGCCCCGGGGAGACCACTTCTGAGAACTGGGCATGCCCACCGTTTATTGGGTGGGCATCTGCCAGGTGCCAGGCTTTCTGGGTGTCATTTAATCATCACCACAGTGTTACAAGTTAGGTCCTGGGGGTCCCTTCATTTTATAGGTGAGGAAACAACATCAGAAGAGGCCAGTAATACTTGATGGGTCGCAAATGGGATAAATAGTAGCTGATTTTATTGAGTGATTCCAGCATTCTGCTAAGGGCTTTGTAGGGATGATGTCATCCGGCCCTCACTACAACCTTTTGATGTGGTCTCCCACTTTATTTGTATTTATTTTGACGGCTGGTTGGTATGGGAATCTGAATCCTTGACTGTGGTGTTATGAGCACCGCACTCTAACCAAGTGAGCTGACCGGCCAGCTTTGGTTTCCCCACTTCACAGATAAATGGAGGCTCTGTGTGGCAGCCGGGCGGTAGCCAAGCTGGGGGCTGGCCTTCCAGGTCCATCGGCTCCTGTGGGGCCTTCCCGGGAAGTCTGTCCCGACATACCCTCTTCCTCCTTCACCCCCCAACTGTGAGCACTCACCGTGGGCACCAGGAGCCCCTGAAGCATGATGTCGCGGATCTGCCGGCCCCTCTGGGTGCCCCTTTGAGCCTCTTGCCGCAGCAGCTGACCCAGCCCCACATGGCAGAAGCCATACTTGGTTGCCATATTCTTGCACTGCGTCCCTTTGCCACAGCCTGGGCCACCCATCACGAAGATGATCAGGGGGGACTTGAGGATGTCTGTGGTGTCCAGGGAAGAGGGAGGGAGTTGGGTTAGGGGCCATAGGGGTCTGGCAGGCACTGATGGGATTGTGTCCACACAGGTTAGTGCATGTCCTTAGGTGACACTGGACACAGGTCTCTTTGCATACCCTCTTTTGCCCGAGGGTGGCATCTGGGAGCATGTATCTGTAAGGTAAATGCGGGACATAGACCTATTTCCCCCTCCTCCCTGGGAAACTACCTCTGGCTAATGTAGTTTACCCAAGGAAAGGCACTGTCTCCTTTGAGACGAATGGAAAATAGTAGGAAGCAGGAGCCCTGGGTAAATTAATTAGCATGTAAATGTAGTTAGCACACTAATGTTAAACTACTCTGGAGCCAGGAGGGTAACAAGTAAGTTGACTTATCTACTCAGCCGTATCTCCCACGAGCTCTGAGTTGGGTGAGGGGCACATAAGCACGCAAGTGATTTACACCCCTATTTTGATCTATTCACTATATAATTCTTATTTATTATTATTTTTTTTTAAAAAGATGACCGGTAAGGGGATCTCAACCCTTGGCTTGGTGTTGTCAGCACCGCACTCTCCCGAGTGAGCCACGGGCCGGCCTATTCACTATATAATTCTTATTTATTATTATTTTTTTTTAAAAAGATGACCGGTAAGGGGATCTCAACCCTTGGCTTGGTGTTGTCAGCACCACGCTCAGCCAGTGAGCAAACCGGACATCTCCATATAGGATCCGAACCCGTGGCCTTGGTGTTGTCAGCACCGCACTCTCCCGAGTGAGCCACGGGCCGGCCTATTCACTATATAATTCTTGTATGTACCCCATGGCGGTGCAGATTTCTAGCTGACCGGCCACCATCAGCACCTCCCATAAGACTAATACACCGATGTCTCTACCTACGGCAATACTGGGTGAGTTTCTTTGGAATAGGCGAACACTACATGAGTGCCCTTTCAGATGTGGGGCTCCCGGGACACAGTGCCCAATGGTATAGCCACGTGTTGTGCGTTGGTGCTGCTGTAGTTGCCGTGGATGAAGATGTGATCTGGAGCAGTTTGATGCACACAGCATCTCCTTGAAGCATCACAGTGACTCTATCATCCCATTTTACTGAGGCTGAAGAAACTGAGGCTCAGCGAGGGGCAGGGACTTGCCCATGCCCTCAGGCTTATCCCATACCACCCTCTCCTTCCTTCACTCTGTCCCAGCCTCAGGGGCCCTCTTTCTGTTCCCTGAACTTGCCAAACTCATCTCTTTCTGTAGCCTCTACCTGGAAAACCTCTGCCTTCCCCAGTTCTTTCTGCCCAGCTCACCCATCAGGTCTTCTCTGACCTCTTGTTAATGAGCTTCCCACCCCATCACTACCTGTCTCAGAACCCCATTTCCTCCAAAGCAATGGTCACCATCAGTCCTGATTTTGTTTAGTTATTATTATTATATATATATTTTTGGCAGCTGGTACAAGAATGGAACCCTGGATTGTGCTGTTATCAGCATCATGCTCTAACCAACTGAGCTAACCAGCCATCCTCATTTACTTATTCTTGTCTCCCCAGCCAGACTCTGTACTCCACGAGGGCGAGGACTATTCCTGTCACGCTCACCCCAATTTTCCTAATAATTGGCACAGTTCCTGACATCTAGCAGTGAATGAGGAATAAATGAATGCCCAAGGCTACCAGATATATCTATGCAGTCTGTAGTTTATAGCCCAATTTTGTCGTTGTTTTTATTTTCTATTTTATGGTCCAATTTCTGTGTCTTGCTTCCCTCCCTTTTGCTTAGCCAACTCCTATGCATCCCTCAGGGCCCAGCTGAAACCTCCCCTTTTCACTGAGCCCTCCCAGCCTGCTGAGCTTCCCCCATCCCCTCCTGGGTTGAAGATTCTATTTTCTGAGTCTGTTCTCCACCACACTATAATCTCCAAGAGGACACGGAGCTGGTTTGACAGATTCACCCATGAGGACCCAGAACCGAGCAGGCGCTCAAGGATTTACGAAGTGGATCAATATGAGTAAGCCATGAGCACGCGCAGTTGTGTTACTGCCCTGATGCGGGGGCGTGTGCACACCTGAATCGGGGGGTTGGGTACCTGCACCTCCCTCCTGTCGTCCACAGCCTCCTTCCCTTCCCCCCAGTATGCCACCTTCCCCCGCAGTGTTACCCTTCTCCTGGGGCCTCAGGGGCCGGCCCATGTGGGGCAGCTTGGACTTGCAGAGACCCATCCCGCCTGCAGCCCTTCGGGTGGTCGCGCCCCATCTCCACCCAGGCCCTGACCCCTCCTGGCTCGGCTCAACGTCACAAGGGTCCCCGCCCAGATCATTTGGCAGGATGATGGGGTTCCCCAACCCGGGGCAGGAGGAGGAAATAAACCCCAAACAGACCCAGGGGGAGCCAGGCGGCGGCTACACCCGACAAAGTAGGCTTCGGTCGCTATGGTGACGCGGCCTCCTCGCACTCACTTCCGGAGCGAGGTAACGCATGCGCAAAGCGCCTGGGAGCCCACAAGGAGGGATCGTTTCCTTCCTCCCTACCCAGATTGCGCCGCGATCCCTGAGTGTGACGTCAGGGAGGAAGGCGTTCCCACATGTCGTGATTAAAGGAACGGTCCCCTAGAAGAGCGCGCCAGCGACAGGAAGCGGTTCGTTTATCTCAGACACGTCCGGGGTTTGCCGCGCCCGAAATGAGGCAAGATGGGGAACATAAGTGACAGCGCGTTGAAGACCCACAACCTCCAGGGAGGTTGCCATCGCGACGTGGCCCGCGGAAGACTTTCACTTCCGGGTTATGTGGCAGCGCAGGCGCAGATGGAGCCGAGCGCCGCTTCCGGGTAGCTTTCCCAGGGTCCGCGGTGTCTGTGGTTTGGAGTCCTCGCTCAGGGCCAGAGAGGCGACATAGAGAGTGCGGCGTTCTCGGGACAGCGGGACGCAGACTTAAGGGAAGACGAAAAGAATCCGGGTCGGATCGGACCCGAACCACCGACCATTGCCCATGGCAGCCCTAGTGAGTATGAATGAGGCGGGGTTCGGGGGTCCCTGCGGCGGCCTCCGCAGCCCCTCACTCACCATCCCGTTTTCTCTCTCCTCAGGGCCCCGGCAACCAGAATGTCACCGAGTACGTCGTTCGAGTCCCTAAGTAAGTCCCTGGCCCCATCTCCCACTCCCCCGTAAAAAGGAGTTAAAACCTTCACGGGCTTCTCGGCGTTTCTGGCCTCGCCTGTGATTCTCCCTCCGTACCGGGAGCGACTGGAGGGTTAAGCTGAGGCCTCTCAGGGGGTATCACTGTTTTATGAATGGATGAATGGATGAGTGCATTAATACACAGCACGATTCAGCCCCCTGGCCTGGCATCAAGGCCTTTATGATCCCATGTTGCCCAGACTCTAGCAGTAGGGCATATTTTTTGTCCTGTTTCAAACTGCCCAAGCTTTCTTTCCTTTCCAGGCCTTTGTACGTGCTGCTGCCTTTGTCGGGGATACTTTTCTCCCTACAATTGTGACTCCCCTGGGTGGATTCTTGTCTGTCCTGCAAAACCCCGTTCCAATATTTTCCTCCTCCAGGAAGCACTCTCTGCATGCCTTGCCTCTTCCCCAAACCTGAGTTCTCCATTATCTCCACATCTTGTGTTTCCCCCAAGTCTTTGTCCCTCCTTCTGCTCCTCCTCTACATGGGGTTGGGAGAGGATGGATCTGCTTCTCTGACAGACTGGGAACTTCCAGAGCCTGTTATGATCCCTAGCTTTGCCCAGCACAAAGGGCTGAACTAGGGTTGGTCTGTTGAATGTATGATTGATTGAATCAGCACTGCTTTTTCTTGCCCACTCCAGGAACACCACCAAGAAGTATAACATAATGGCTTTCAATGCAGCTGATAAAGTCAACTTTGCTACTTGGAATCAGGTAAGTTTCTGGTTGGCAGGTGTGTGTATGTGCATGTGTGTGTGTGTGCGTGTCAGAGAGAGAGAGAGAACATAACCCTGAACTTGGTGGTTGTAATAGTCGTTTAGCTGTAATAGTAACGGAGGCTTAGTCTTCTTAGCTCTCACCAAGTGGAGGTGAAATGATGACAAAGGCCCAGGCCGAGCTGCTGGGCATCCCTGGGAGTAAGGTTTGGCAGGCCCCGCCTGCAGGAGGCCTTCTCCTTAAAGGAGAACATTTAGAATTTGTGCCCATTGATGGGCATTTTTGGCCCAGATTTATCTGGGCAAGGGAAGGGGCTGGGCTGGGGGCTGCATTCAGCAGATGGCCCCAGAGCTCCTGTGACTGCACTGGTACAGGCAAGTCCTGGATGGGCACTCAGGGAGGATGGAGGTTATGAGTGGTTGGGTGCTAGTGTGTTTTGGAAGTGGAGTCAGCAGGGTTTGTCGACAGATTGGATGTTGAGGGGGAAGGGCAAGAGACAGAAACGCCTGGAAGAAAGTGAGGTTTGGATGGAGTACTTGAGATTTCAGTTCTGGACATCTATTTAAGCTGCCTGTTACACATCAAGAGGAAATGATCAGTAAACAGTTGGGTATATGAGGTGGGAGATTAGGGTGGAGGACCTGGGCATTTGGGTGGTGGTGGTGGGGGGGCATTTAAAGCCACAGAGACTGTGGCTGGCCATTCAGCTCACTTGGTTAGAGCGCAGTGTTATAACACCAAGGTTAAGGGTCAGATCCCCATATTGGCCAGCTGTCAAAAAATAAAAGAAACTTGGGCCGGCCCGTGGCTCACTCAGGAGAGTGCGGTGCTGATAACACCAAGGCCCCGGGTTTGGATCCCATATAGGGATGGCCAGTTCGCTCACTGGCTGAGCGTGGTGCTGACAACACCAAGTCAAGGGTTAAGATCCCCTTACCAGAGGCCGGCCCGGTGGCACACTTGGTAGAGTGAGGCGCTTGGGAGCACGGCGGCCCTCCCGCCGAGGGTTCGGATCCCATATAGAGGCCAGTCCGCTCACTAGTTGAGCGCAGTGCAACACTGAGCGTTGCGATCCCGTTGCCGGTTGTGGTACGGGTGCGACACTGAGGGTTGCGATCCCGTTACCGGTCACGAAAAAAGGCAAAAAGGAAAAAAAAAAAAAAGATCCCCTTACCAGTCATCTTTTAAAAAAATAAAATAAAATAATAAAAGAAACTAAAGGCACAGAGACTGGATCAGCTTATCAAGGGAGTTGGCCAAAGGTCTAAAGTTGGCAGCTTCAAACCCTGCCACAGTGGGGCGACTCCTCCTGTTCTTGTGTGTGAGCACAGTTCTGTCCTTTTCTTTGGTGGTGGGAGGTGGTGCTGGCAAGTACAGGGATCTGACCCTGGACCTTGGTGTTACCACCACCACACTCTAATCAACTGAGCTAACTGGCCAGCCTCGTTCTGTCTTGGCTACTTTAAAGTATCACCTCATCCAGTTGAGCTGATGAGACTTTACCTGAGAGAGAGGTGATAACCTGCCCACCTGGTCACTGGGCAGGTGGTTGCTTGCTGAGGGCACCTTCTTCCCAGAGTGTAGTGTCACCTCCATTTGAAAGCTTGTGGGATGCCTGCCTTCCAGGATTTCTAGCCACACATTCATACACAAACACACTTTCACTCTCTCCCCCAACCCCTGGCCTAGACAAAGTTATCCAGATATCACATTGGAGGGTTAGGATTTCAATACACGAATTTTAGAGGCACACAGATATTCCGTCCATAACACTCCAACCTTAACCAATTGAATTGTATGGTGGTTTTATTTATTTATTTATTTATTTTTTGGCAACTGGCTGGTATGGGGATCTGAACCCTTGACCTTGGTTTTATCAGCTCTGTGCTCTGACCAACTGAGCTAACCAGCCAGCTCTATAGAATAGTTTTAGATCAATATTCAGTCTATTTAGTTTTCCCTGGAGTTTGTAAGTTTGCTGTTTTAATGATTAGTTTTCTTAGCATCAATTCAATCTAAAATTCTTCCCTAGTTGGGTAAATCTCAGTGCGTCTAAGCCCATTAAATATTCTCTATATGCATCCCAGAGCCTTCTCACCTGCTCACTCTACACTGGCTGCTCTCTAGCCATACCATTACTGGTCTCATCTGGGGTGGGTGGGGGTCTCCCCATGCCTTTATCCTGGGTATTCTCCCTTTCTCTCGTCCTCATTTCCCATTTCTTATTTCCAACGTTGTTGTCATCCCTGTTTCCCCCTTGTTTTAATGAAGCACAGCCTGGAGTAGCTCCCTGAAAAGGAGGTGTGGGAAGTACCTTGTGAGCATTTGTGCCCCTAAGACTGTTTTTACTCTCACTTCATGATTGATAGCTTGGCTGGGTATAGAATTCTAGCCTGGTAGTCATTTTCCCTCGCTTTTGAAAGCATCGCTCCATGGTCCTTTACCTTCCAGTGTGGCTGTTGAGGAATCTCTGCCATTTTCACTCTTGATCCCTTTTATCAGGAGTCAGCAAGCTTTTTCATAAAGGGCCAGATAATAATTAGTTTGGCTTTGTTGGCTAGACAGTACTGTCTCAACTAATCCACTCTGCCATTGTAGAACAAAAGCAGCCATAGACAGTAGGAAATGAATGGGTGTGACTGTGTGCCAATAAAACTTTATTTACAAAAACAGATGGCCAACCCATGCTTTATTTATTTGTTTATTTTTGGCAGCTGGCCAGGACCCGGATCCAAAGCCTCCTGCCTTATATGAAACCCATTTCTCCCCACTTCCTGGGAGCCTGTGGGATCTTCTCTTTGTCCCCAGGCGTCTGAAATCTCATGATAATGGGAAGTAATGTGGGTCATGTTGCCTTTTTCAGTTAATAGGTCTTGGCAGTTGTTTCACACAGTTACCTCTTTTCTTTCTTTTTTGTTTTTGGCTGCACAGTATTCCACTGTATATAGGAACCCCAGTGAATTTAGAAAAAGATGAAAGATTTATATGTTCTGAACAGAAAGCAAAGTATGCCCCAGTGTATTTAAGCCGTCTCTATGATGTGCATTTAGATTTACTTCCAATCTTTCAAGTAGTGCTGTAATAAATAACCTGTGTGTATGTCATTTCATCCTCCCCTATGTGAAGGAAGAATCCTTAGGTGTAAGCAGTGTGTGCATTTTAAAATTTAATATATATCGCTAAATTGCTCAGAGATGGAAGTTTGGAAAAACTCATCTTTTTGGCATCTAAATGTATGGGGCAGGACTGGCCAGTTAGATTACAGCATGAGCATTAACACTGGTGTTATAACACCAAGGTCAAGAGTTCAGATCCCCTTACCTGCCAGCCACCACAAAAAAAAAAAAAAAAAAAAAAAAAATTAATGGGGCAGTCCAGAGTCAAATGGCAAGAGAGAAGAAAAGAGGGCCAGTCCAAGGAGGTAGTTTTTATTGTTGTTTTTGATTTACTACCACAATGATCTCGTTTCTTTTTAAAAATTTTTAATTTGAAAATAATTTCAAACTTTCAAGAAGTTGCAAAAATACACACAGTACAAGGCTCACCCAAATTCCCTTTACCCAGATTCACCAAGTGCTGACATTCTGCCCCTTTCCTGCCAAGCAGCCAGTTGGCTTTGAGCGTCTGGAGCTCAGCTTCGGGAGAGTAAAGGGTGTTCCTGGCAGGGAGTTGGGGGAGTAGGCACAGCCCATGCACAGGCAGGGACCCTGAGAGAGGTTTTGCTCCCTGCTCCCCCAGGCTCGGCTGGAGCGGGACTTGAGCAACAAGAAAATTTACCAAGAGGAGGAGATGCCCGAGTCGGGCGCAGGCAGCGAGTTCAACCGCAAGCTTCGGGAGGAGGCTCGGAGGAAAAAGTACGGCATCGTCCTCAAGGAGTTCCGGCCCGAGGACCAGCCCTGGCTGCTCCGTGTCAACGGCAAATCGGGCAGGAAGTGAGCGATGGGGCAGCGGGAAGGGTGGCAGCCCGGGAGCAGCCCATGTCCCGTCTTACACACTTGGCGGGCACCCTCTTAACCTGTTTCCCCGCTGTACAGTGGAGATGCCAGCACTATCTCGGTTGTAGGGTTTTTTTTGTGGGAGGGGCAGCTGGTTGGTTCGGGGATCCAAACCCTTGACCTTGTTATCACACCATGCTGTAACCAGCTGAGCTAACTGGCCAGCCAGTCTCTGAACTGAGTTGGTGCTTGTGCCTGGCTCTGTAGCAGCGCTATGTGCCACGATGCTGGAAACCCTGGGGGGATTATGACAATTGAGAGGACCTCCCAGAGAGGGTGACCTGTGGGCAGAGCAGGAGAAGTGAAGGTTTAGTCGATGAAGGGCACACCAGGGAGAAGTACCCGTGATAGTAGTGACAGACAGCAGGCTGGAAGACAGGGTGGATGCCAGGATGCAGCCAGACTGTGGGCACAGGGGAGCCCTGGAAGGTTGTAGGCAGGGGGAGGGCACCCAGGAAAAGATTGCCCGGATGTTTGGGGCGGAAGAGGGTGAGGGTGGAGGCCATGAGGAGCCTGGACAGTTGTTTGCGCTTGAGGGTCTGCTGGTCTGCTATTCCTTTCCGTCCCATCGCTGTCCCCCACCCGGCTCCTCAGGTTCCCAGCTGCAGGGCCTGGCTCTTCACAGCTAATCCAGCACGGTCCTTCAAGCAGTGATCGTGAAGCGCATCATAGGCCCAGCACTGAACCCATTCTGCGAGGCGGGAGCACTAGCCCTGCTTTCCAGAATGGGAAATCGAGGCTCAGGCAGTTGAAGGGGCTTCCCTGGTCCTCACAGTCACAGGCTTTCCTGGGAGAACTGTAGAGCAGGCAGACTTGTGGGGCACAGGCAGGGCCAGGTGGTCCTTGGGCCAGGTCGTGACCGTGGCTCCCTGCAGGTTCAAAGGCATAAAGAAGGGAGGCGTGACAGAGAATACATCCTACTACATCTTCACCCAGTGCCCCGATGGGGCCTTTGAGGCCTTCCCTGTGCACAACTGGTACAATTTCACGCCACTGGCCCGGCACCGCACACTCACTGCTGAGGAAGCCGAGGAGGAGTGGGAGAGGTGAGTGAGCCTGGGGAGGGTGGGGACGGGGTTGGGGGACTCAAGCGCTTGGAAATGGGGTATGTTGACAGCTGCAGGCCACACCCTGTTCTGGGAGCTGGGGCCTCAGTGATGAGCAAGCTAGACCCTACCTGCCCTCTCTGAGCTCTCAGTCCGATGGGGAGACAGTCACAGGACAGAGTTGGTGAGCCCAGAGCAGGAACTGGCAGAGCAGAGTGGGGTCTAGCTGGCCCCCTCATCTTCACCCAAGCAGGAGGTCACACAGCGGGGTCAGCTGCAAGGGGTTCTGGGAGGGGCCTCCCGAGGCAGTGGCATTGATCAGGGCTCTGGAGATGGGGTGGGTACAATTAAGGGCACGTGGACTGAGGGACATGGCATGAGAGGCTGGAGCAGAGTGATTGTGGGGAGGGGGATGAGACTGAAGGCCTAGAGCAGCAGCTTCGAATTCCCAGCTCAGGATGTGACCTTCTTAGGGCCACCACAGCCACGGGAGGGCGCTGTGGATGTGCCTGCAAACTGCATTTGCACATGTCACAGATTAGCAGATGCCCAAGGACTTGGTGGCTCCCAAAAGATTGTTAAAACACCTTTTTTCCCCCTTTGCTTAGTGAATTTCTTTACTTTTAAAACTTTTTTTTTTTTTTTACAAAAGATGACAGGTAAGGGGATCTTAACCCTTGACTTGGTGTTGTCAGCACCACACTCTCCCAAGTGAGCCATGGGCTGGCTCTACTTTTAAAACTTTTGAATGAGTGATAGGTTAATAAATTGGCTCAGCTCCAAAAGCAACCCCAATTAAAAAAACTCCCCCCCCAAAAAAAAGCAACTCCAAAAGCACATGGTGAAGAGTCCCCTTCACAGAGGGACCGAGCCTCTGAGTTTGCGAGCCTGCAGATCCCCCCACCCCCCACGCTGGTCTGTCTGTCTGCTCTGTGCTGGCTGAATTCATGAATTTTTACTATGTGATTTGCCAGGAGGGCAGGTTTCCTCCATTACTCCTTTCTTGCAGAAGTCTTCTGGATGCTTTCCTTTATTTCTTTTTTCTTTCTTTTTTGTTTTTTTTTGCGGCTAACTGATAAAGTGGATCGAAACCCTTGACCTTGCTGTTGCCAGCACCACACTCTAAGCAACTCATCTAACCAGCCAGTCCTTTCATTTATTTATTTTGCTGTATTTTCTTTAGAATCTGTTTTATAAGTTTTGGGGAGAAAAACTTGGTGTTTTATAGAATCACATAAAATCTGCACATTAACCTGGGAGAACTGCCATTTTTGTTTGTTTTTGGCATCTGGCTGGCTCGGGAGATCCAAACCCTTGACAGAAATGCCTCTTTTTTTTTTTTGGCTGGCCGGTACAGGGATCTGAACCCTTGACCTTGGTGTTACAAGGCTGCGCTCTAACCAACTAAGCTAACCAGCCAGCCCCAGAAATGCCATTTTTTTTTTTTTTTTTTTTGTCTTTTTCGTGACCGGTAAGGGGATCGCAACCCTTGGCTTGGTGTCGCCCACACCGTGCTCAGCCAGTGAGTGCACCAGTCATCCCTATATAGGATCCGAACCCTCGGTGGGAGCGCTGCTGCGCTTCCCAGCGCCGCACTCTCCCGAGTGTGCCATGGGCTCAGAAATGCCATTTTTTGATGAGATGTTGAATCTACTTAGCTAAGAACTGTTCAGGCTGGGCCCATCGGGGAGGGGGAGAGGGGCTTCATATATTTGTCCTTTTGCGTCTGGCTTCTCTCACTGAGCATAATGACCTCAAGGTTCATGCTATAGCAAGCAATAGTACTTCGTTCCTTTTTTTTAAAAAGTAATTTTGGGGGCCGGCTCGGTGGCGCACTGGATAGTGCGCCGCTTGAGAAGCGCGGTGGCGCTCCCGTCCGAGGGTTCGGATCCCATATGCAGACCGGTTCCCGCTCACTGGCTGAGCGAGGCACGGGAGCAACACCGAGGGTTGCGATCCCGTTGCCGGTCCCCGGTCCGGTACGGGGGCAACACTGAGGGTTGCAATCCGTTGCTGGACACGGAAAAAAGACAAAAAAGACAAAACAAAACAAAAAAAAAGTAATTTTGGAAAAGTTTTCATTGTGGTGAAAAAAACATGTAAAATTTACCATCTTCACCATTTCTCAGTGTGCAGTTCAGTAGCATTAAGTACATTCCTAGTTATGCAGCAGAATTCCATACATTTTTACAACCCCCATGAGTTTTGCATGTGCTGTTAGATGTGATCCTAACACTTCTCCTTAAACGCAGTCCCATTTTGCCAGCCTGTGGCTCACTTGGGAGAGTGTGGTGCTGATAACACCAAGGCCACGGGTTCGGATCCCATATAGGGATGGCCGGTTGGCTCACTGGGTGAGTGTGGTGCTGACAACACCAAGTCAAGGGTTAAGATCCCCTTACCAGTTATTTAAAAAAAAAAAAAAATGCAGTCCCATTTTTTGAAACTTTCGTGGCCAGTGGTACAATGTTACATCATTCCAGTGTTGCAGTGGAGACGTGAGTGTGCCTTATCATTAAAAAAGGCAGACCTATAAGCTATGATAAAAAAAAGACCACAGCTGGCTGGTTAGCTCAGTTGGTTAGAGCGCGGTGTTGTAATGCCAAGGTCAAGGGTTCTGATCCCTGTACTGGCCAGCCGCCAAAAAAAAAAAAAAAACAGACCAACATGAATACATGGTGACCCGATTCTGTTGCCTGAGAAGGGCCCTGAGCCCAAGAGACATGCCACGTTGACACCTTCTCCATGAGAGACTCTCAGAGAAGGAATTGGGAAGGGCCTCCTCTCCCCAGTGATCTCAGGGTGTTTCATGCCCCGCGTTGAGTCCCTGGGGTCAGGTCGCCTGTACGGTAGCATCTGCAGGGGCCCCCTGGGGCACGCCCGGTGGCGGTGCAGGGCCCCAGAACCCGGCCTCCTGAGCCCCCGCGTCGCCCCCTGCCCGACCCGCAGGAGGAACAAGGTGCTGAACCACTTCAGCATCATGCAGCAGCGGCGGCTCAAGGACCAGGATCAGGACGAGGACGAGGAGGAGAAGGAGAAGCGCGGCCGCAAGAAGGCCAGCGAGCTGCGCATCCACGACCTGGAGGACGACCTGGAGATGTCGTCCGACGACAGCGATGCTAGCGGCGATGAGGGTGAGGCCAGGTGCTGGGCGTGGCTGCTGACCTGTGTCCGGGTCTCAGTGCATCAAGGTGGCTGGTGGAGGCCGCTCGGTGAGCTGGGTGGAGCGCGGCGTTGTAACACCGAGGTCAAGGGTTCGGATCCGCACTCAGGCCGGCCACCGAAAACGGAAAAGAAAGGCACAATGACCACGTGGCCTGAGCCCACCGTCTCCTCCCCCTCCTCTTCCTTTCCCGTCCCAGGCAGCAGAGCTCCCAAGGCCAAGAAGAAGGCTCCGCCAGCCACGGCGGGCAGGAAGAAGAAGAAGAAGAAGAAGGGCTCGGACGACGAGGCCCTGGAGGACAGTGATGACGGGGACTTCGAGGGCCAGGAGGTGGACTACATGTCCGACGGCTCCAGGTGAGGCAGGCAGAGGCGGGTGGGAGACCCTGGCCTGGCCCTGCGGACGCAGTTGCCCACTCTGTGCCCACTGTGTCTTACAGCAGTTCCCAGGACGAGACGGAGGGCAAGGCCAAGGTCCCGCAGCAGGAGGACGGGCCCAAGGGTAGGCGGCGGCCGGGCGGGCAGCGGCCGGGGGGGTGGGGTGGGAGGTAGGGCCGGCGGGCTCCCACTTGCTCACGCCCCGTCCCTCGCCTTCCCCAGGGGTGGATGAGCAGAGCGAGAGCAGCGAGGAGAGCGAGGAGGAGAAGCCCCCCGAGGAGGAGAAGGAGGAGGAGGAGGAGAAGAAGGCCCCCACCCCTCAGGAGAAGAAGCGCCGGAGAGGTGCGTCCCGGAACCCCGCCGTCCCGTCCCGTCCCGCGCAGGCCTCCCTCGTGCGGCGGAGCCGGGGGCGGGCGCAGGCGTGTGCGGGCCGCTCTGGTCCTGACTGCCAGCCTCTGGCCCTGCAGACAGCAGCGAGGAGTCTGACAGCTCGGAGGACAGCGACATCGACAGCGAGGCCTCCTCGGCCCTCTTCATGGCGGTGAGGCAGGCCGGGCGGGGGCGGATGGGGCCGCGGGTGGGGGCGGGGGCCTCTGTTTCTAGACTCATGTCCCCAATCCCAACTCGGACACCTGCAGAAGAAGAAGACGCCCCCCAAGAGGGAGCGGAAGCCGTCCGGAGGCAGCTCGCGGGGCAACAGCCGCCCTGGCACGCCCAGCGCCGAGAGCAGCAGCACGTCCTCCACCCTGCGGGCTGCCGCCACCAAACTAGAGCAAGGTGAGCACCCGGTGTCCCGCTGCTCGGCCGCGGCCTCCTGGCCTCTGTGCTCGGATCCGACACCAGAGCGGCGATGGAGAGTCAGGGATGGATGCCCGTCTCTCCCTGAGCCCCCTGGACCCATAATCCTGGCGCTGCCAGGCCCGGGGGTCCTGCCCAGGGGTCCAGCCTCCCATCCCCAAGACTCAGCCCTGACTCTGCTCTAACAGGGAAGCGGACGAGCGAGCCGCCGGCCGCCAAGCGCTTACGGCTGGATCCCGGGCCCCAGAGCCTGTCCGGGAAGTCGACCCCCCAGCCGCCGTCGGGGAAGTCGACGCCCAGCAGCGGGTAAGTTGGCGAGCATGGCAGGGCCAGAGTGAGGGCAGCAGGGGAGACTCGCTGATGGCTGCCTCCCCCACCCTCTGCCCCGCAGTGACGTGCAGGTGACTGAGGACGCTGTGCGCCGCTACCTGACGCGAAAGCCCATGACCACCAAGGACCTGCTGAAAAAGTTCCAGACCAAGAAGACGGGGCTGAGCAGCGAGCAGACAGTGAATGTGCTGGCGCAGATCCTCAAGCGCCTCAACCCGGAGCGCAAGATGATCAACGACAAGATGCACTTCTCCCTGAAGGAGTGACAGCCTGCTGCCACTGCCCTCCCAATAAATAGGCTCTGCTCTCCAGAACTTCTCAGACTGCCACGTTCCGCGTGCTCACCGAACCCGCGTGCGCGTCCACTGCCTATCTGTGGTTCTGCTCCCTGAGCCTGGGACCTTGGTGCTACCAATTCTGGAAGAGCCTGAGCAGTTCCCTCCTCCATTTGCTTCTCCCCAGCTCCTCCTTCTGGAACCTTTAGACGCCTGTTAGATCATCTCATTCTCCTCACGGCTCATCCCTGCACACTGAGCGTGCCTCTGTGCTGCCACTGGGTAGCCTTTTTTTCTTTTTGGTGGCTCTCTGGTGCGGGGATCCGAACCGTTGACCTTGGTGGTGTTATCACTAGGCTCTACCCAGCTGAGCTAATTGGTGAGCCCAACCACTGGGTAACTGCAGCTCTGCCTTCCCCTTCACTAATTCTCTCTTTAGCATTTGCTTATTTACCTTGTAACCCAGTAAATGGTTTCAGTGACTCCATTTTCTTTTTCTTTTTTTTTTTTTTTTTTTTTCCTTTTTGAGACTGGCCGCACCGTGCTCAGCTAGTGAGCGCTGTGAGCGCACCGGTCATCCCTATATAGGATCCGAACCCGCGGCGGGAGCGCTGCTGCACTCCCAGCGCCGCATTCTCAGGAGTGCGCCACGGGCTCGGCGCTTGTGACTCCATTTTCAATTTTTCAAACTTATCTTTGTTTCTTTTTCAAATCAACTGCTCTGTTTGGATAGCGTTTTGTTCCTTAAATTTTTGATCCCTCCTTTCATTTTTTTTTTAGCATCCTTATTGTCTGTCAGACACATCTAGATTCTGAAGTTCACGAGCATTCTGTTGTATCTTCTGACTCCCCTTCCTGATAGGTTATTTTCTTGTTTCATAAGTTTGTATGGGATACCCATCATCAGCCAGGGGGCTCTTTATTAGTGGGAATCCTGGTGTGTCAGTTCATTTCTATTGCTTATAATGGAATACCTGAAACTGAGTAATTTATAAAGAAATAGAATTTATTTCTAACAGTTTCAGAGGCTGAGAAGTCCAAAGTCCAGGGAACACATCTGGTGAGGCCCTCCAGAAATGATGGTGACTCTCCACAGGGATGCAGGGTATCGCATGGCGACAGGGCTGAGCAAGAGAGCTAACATGCTCACTCGCTGTCCTCATGAAGCCATCAGAACCACACCTGTTACCACTCATTAAACTATCAACTTATTACTCCATAAATAGATCAATCCATTCCCTAGGGCATGGTCCTCACAGTCTAATCACCTCTTGAAGGTACCATCTTTCAATTACCATAATAGGATTTCCCACCCTCAACACTGTCACAGCTCTGTGTGGGATCAAACTTCTCTTTAAACAAATAAATAGCACATAAGCTATTTGTATTTCCTTTGTCTCAAGCTCTTGGAAGCTCTTCAGTGCTGGGCACAGCAGTAAACACTAAATGCTCACTTCCCTGGGGTCACATGGGACTGGTCGAAGCTACCAGAACCCATGTCATGCTGGTAGTTACTGGGACCCAAAAGGTCTGAACCTCCCCCAAGCCCTGATGCTCTTGGATGCCAAGATGGGGCTGAAGTCTTGAGTTCTCAGGCTGGCCCTCCAGCCTTTGGGAGTCCCTGCCCCCTTTGGGTCCCAGCCTTTGGCTGTCCCCAGGCCTCTCCCTTTTCCTGTTTTGATGTTGTCTCAGCCAGGCCCAGAGACAAAGGCATGATGTTTTAATCCTTCTGGCAGGAGCCATGACAGATTCCCCATCGCCTCACCCACCTGCCAAGCCACCCCTGCCCCACCTGACACATGACATTGGGGCTCCTGAGCCACAGCACCCTGCCTTGGTGGGGAGGGATCCCACCAGGGGAAACACAATGCCCCCTGCCTCCCCCTCCAGACAGCAGGCGGGGTGGGGACATCAGTTGCCCACTCTGGGCTTGGCCCTGGCTGCCGGCACAGCACTCGTAAATCAGGGGGCTTAGGGGCGTCGGAAATGTGTCTGTGGAATGTTGGGGTGGGATGAGATGGGGGGTGGGTCCTTAACTCTTAGAAGGACAGGTGTTGGGCAGAAGGAGCCAGAGGCCTAGACCAGCGGACATGGGAGACACGCTGGCGTGGGGCATGGGCCTCCTCCTGGCCATGGCCGCCAGCAGTGAAGAGGTTAGTTACCCAGCCCAGGTGGGGATAAATGCAGACATGGGGCTCCCCCACTCTAAGGACCTGCCCATGGCAATGGCTGCAGGGAGAGTCCTGCTCAGCTCTCTGCTGCTCCTGTTGCTGCCGCTGGGCCTGCACTGGGGCCCTGTTGCTCAGGGGGCTCCAGTGGCAGAGGGAGACTACTCATCTGAGCAGGCAACAGAGACCAGAGGGACCTGGAGGACACAGCTGGGTAAGGATACCCAGGGCCACCGTGTGAGTTCCCAACTCCTCCCTGCCCAGATCCCACCTGTTGTCAGTGCCCCTTCTCTCCCCCAGGTGCCCACCACCCCCGAGCCCGCCTGCGCCGAGCCCTGGCCAGCCCATGCCAGCTGTGGAGCCTTACCCTGCCTGTGGCAGAGCTGGGCCTGGGCTATGCCTCGGAGGAAAAGGTCATCTTTCGCTACTGCGCTGGCAGCTGTCCCCGTGGAGCCCGTACCCAGCACGGCCTGACACTGGCCTGGCTGCGGGGTCAGGGCCGAGCCCACGGCAGGCCCTGTTGCCAGCCCACCCGCTATGCCGACGTGGCCTTCCTCGATGACCACCACCGCTGGCAGCGGCTGCCCCAGCTCTCAGCGGCTGCCTGCGGCTGTGGCGGCTGAGGGTGCCCCGGAGCTGTAGCGCTGGAGGAGCTCAGCTGTCTTATTTATTAGAGACCTGGGTGCTGAGAAAATGAGAAGGGGAGGTGGGCTGAGGCCTCCAGCAATGATCACAATAAAGGAAACTGCTTTCCTGGCCTTGACTGCCACCAGGATTGTCCATTCTGACTGTATTCACAAATCCGGGGTCTGTAAGAAGCTGGGGGATGGGCCTGGGGCTCAGCAGGCTGGGGGTGGCTGTCCAGGCTCCCCTGACCCTATCCCCTCAGGGAGGGAGCGGCAGATCACAGAGATGCGTCGACCCCGGGGAATCCGTCGCTCTCCAAAAAAAGACTCTTCGTCCCGAAGGATCTCATGGGAGAAGTCATAACGGGCCGAACCCCTGCAAGAGAAAACAGGCTGTGACTGGATGGGGTGAGGGCAGGCCCTGTTCCAAGCAGAGCTGGGTTCCAGTTCCTCTGTTGCCCCCTGCACCTTCCAAAGGTGTTCAAGCACTGATGGGCATCTGGCGCATTACTGGTGGGGTGGGGGCTCCTCGGCTTGGGGATACCTGAGGATGTAGAGGGATCCTGGCTCCAGCAGGAGTTCCAGCCACTCCCCTGGCTGCTGGGTGTGCACCAGCCTCATGACGCTGGGAGACAGGAGGGACAGGCCAGCAATGGTGGCTCCGCAGAACTGGAGAGGAGGCATGGCAGTGGGTCAGGGTCTGGCCTGGCCTGCCCACTCTGGCTGGGAGCTACAAGATGCTGGCCTCTGCCCACCTTAATGCTGTCCACGTGGGGCTTGATGTAGCCCCGAGGTTCTAGGTCCAGCACGTGCACTGGGGAGAGCAGCGTCTGGTCAGGGCCAAAGGCGGCTGCCTGCACGCGCTGCAGGATGGCCCGGCTGGCTTCTGACCAGCGTGACTTCTCTGTCTCTCGGAAGCCGTGGATGGCCTGCACAGAGAGCTCGGTCAAGCTAGGGAGCACCGAGGGGAATCAGGGAAACTGAGGCTAGGAGGGGCAGAGTACAGGGCAACAGTTTTCTCCCAGCATGATCCCTGACTCACATTCCTGCCGCTAATCTATCCCCTGCCAAAATCATAGCCCTGTCTAGGTCTCAAATCCATACCGGGATCCCAACCCCAGTCCCCACCTAGGTCTGATCTCAGTCCTCTATACTCAACTTCAGGCTCCAATTCCTGGTTCCAGGCTCCAGCTATTCAATTCCACCTGTCTCCGTCCACAACTTGATCCCCCCCCAAGTCCCCTGTCCCTGCCCCCAACCGCTGACTCCCCTCAGCTCCCTCCACACCTGTGTCTGCCCCTAATCTTGGTCCCAAATATCCCTGAGTTCCATACCCTGTCTCCAGGTATGGCCCTGCCATCATCACCAAAGTGTTCTCCCTACTCGCAATGTCCCCATTCCCCAGGTCCTCCCCCTCCCACTGCCCAGGTTCCAGGCCCCGCCCCTGCACACCAATTCTCGGTACCGCCCCCAGCCTAGCCTCACCCCATCCAGCGTTCGAAGCCACTGACCCCACCCCATAATACATCAGGCCCCGCCCCCACCACGTTCGAGGTACCGCCTCCAGCATAGCCTCACTCTAGCGCTCGACTCCCCTGACCCTGCCCCCAATGCCTGAGACCACGCCCAGGTACAGCCCCCAGCGTAGCCCCGCCCCATCCAACGTTTGAAATACTGACCCCGCCCCATAATACATCAGGCCCCTCCACCGTACAGTCCCCAGCGGGGCCCCGCCCCGTCCAGAGCTCGACTCCCTTGACCCCGCCCTCAATACCCCAGACCACGCCCACCACGCCCAACTACCGCCCCCAGCGCGGCCCCCACCCAGCGCTCGACTCCCTTGATCCCGCCCCCCAAGTCCCAGGCCCCGCCCCGACGCGACCCCGCCCCGCGCGCCTCACAGCGTCCCAATGGTCGTATTCGTAGCGGCGGCGGCGCAGCTCGGGCTCCAGCTCGCGGCTCAGCGTCTCCTCCTCGGCTGAACTCAGGAAGCCGGGCCGCATCACGGCCGCATCCCGCAGGCGGC